>NW_028161272.1:0-15007 GCF_964263955.1 Coregonus lavaretus
CCTTTGGCTCCTGTAGAGTCGGCCCTCTCGCTGCCGGCCAAATCCACCAGGCTGATTTTGCTGACCTGTGACAGAAACGTCAATGGGAGTGCAGGGAAATGCATGAGCTGACTAAAGTAATTTATTGTCACAGTCTGCAGCAACAGTTGGCACCAGACACCCTCCCTCACAATGTCACAGACACATTATCAAGTGCCCTCACAGACACAGGCAGGGCGACTTTTTTCAATCAGCTTAAAGCCTAAATCCTAAATTAGTTTTTCAGTCCAATGGCAGCCCCAACACTTTTTCGCGATATACAGCTGAAGGATGAGGCTGGAGCAATTTAAACAATTCATATGTGGAGCTATGGATGCAAGCACTGATTAAAGCAGCAATAAATTCTTTTTTTTTTAAGTCCTTGAAATCACAGAGTTCAAGCAGCTTACAGAGCGCTGGGATGAATCTCAGAATAATGTTCCTCTGTTTCTCTACTCTCTCCTCAGATCCCTCTGATGTTTTAAAGGCAGTGTAGCACTTATTTCTCAATACCAGAAACGCATATAATAGTAACTCAGAGCACTTGATTTAAATCAATTATTATAATATTATAATGTTATTCTAAAAGGTGGGTTTGTGGTTTTCTCCAAATCACCTCTAACTTTGGGAAAAAATCCTTCAACACCCCTCGGTCAGCGTCACACGATGAATGAGCGGCGCAGTGGTCTAAGGCACTGCATCACAGTGCTAGCTGTGCCACTAGAGATCCTGGTTCGAATCCAGGTTCTGTCGTAGCTGGCCGCGACCAGGAGACCCATGGGGCGGCTCACAATTGGCCCAGCGTCGTCCAGAGTAGGGGAGGGAATGGCCAGCAGGGATGTAGCTCAGTTGGTAGAGCATGGCGTTTGCAACGCCAGGGTTGTGGGTTCGATTCCCATGGGGGGCCAGTATGAAAAAATAAAATAATGTATGCACTCACTAACTGTAAGTCGCTCTGGATAAGAGCGTCTGCTAAATGACTAAAATGTAAAAACTTGGGATACATAAAACTTGGGTGTCTACTCGTCAATCTGAAGGGCACATTTCATCACTGAGAACTTCCACGGCTATCAACAATGGAAGGAGTGCTTCAGCAAGAAGCTATCTTCTCAAAGTGGATGCTGTCCCTACCATCAATGTGGCTTGTAAAGCATGTCAAACAGCCCAGCAGCACCAGCAGAGACCGTGAGAATGGAAGTGAAACGGGTAAGTGAAAGAGCCAGCTTGCTACTTTCACGCTAACGTTAGCTAGCTATAGCGCATTTAGCTCATGTCTAAATAACACTGCTATAACTAACCAAACGTAAACATGTCTGCCAGATGTTGGTAGCTAACTGCTGATGCTGTCATACTACAGATAGTACAAGCTTATGGGAAATAATTGTTTTGTCCGTGACGAAGGTCTAGAGCAGGTTTTCAAGGTGTTTGTGGGGGTGGCGTGATGCAGTAAATCGGCCATTCTGTGGCTCCGGGAGAGTTTTCTATACAGCCTGCCAAGTATGGGTAAACTGAAATGCAATACTTCGGCCATGGATCCAATCGCGGATCTGGTGGGCATTTCGGAGAAGCCCCAGATCCATGGTTTCATTGGAGGGGTGGATTGTGGATTGTGCAAAGCTGTCATCAAGGCAAAGGGTGGCTATTTGAATCTCAAATATATTTTGATTTGTTTAACACGTTCCTAGTTTTGATGTCTTCACTATTATTCTACAATGTAAAAATAGTAAAAAATAAAGAAAAATATTTGAATGAGTAGGTGTGTCCAATTTCCAAACTTTTGACTGGTACTGTATATAAGGTCCCACAGTTGACAGTACATGTCAGAGCAAAAACCAAGCCATGAGGTCAAATGAATTGTCTGTAGAGCACAGATACAGGATTGTGTCGAGGCACAGATATGGGGAAGGGTACCACAACATTTCTGCAGCATTGAAGGTCCCCAAGAACACAGTGGCCACCATCATATTATTATATTATTATTATTCTTAAATGGAAGAAGTTTAGAACCTAGAGCTGGCCGCCTGGCCAAACTGAGCAGTCGGGGGAGAAGGGCCTTGGTCAGGGACGTGACCAAGAACCCGATGGTCACTTTGACAGAGCTCTAGACTTCCTCTGTGGAGATGGGAGAACCTTCCAGAAGGACAACTATATCTGCAGCACTCCACCAATCAGGCCTTTATGGTAGAGTGTCCAGATGTAAGCCACTCCTCAGTAAAAGGCACATGACAGTCCACTTGGAGTTTGCCAAAAGGCACCTAAAGGACTCTCAGACCATGAGAAACAAGATTCTCTGGTCTGATGAAACCAAGATTGAACTCTTTGGCCTGAATGCCAAGCGTCACGTCTGGAGGAAACCTGGCACCATCCCTACGTTAAGCATGGTGGTATGGTGGTGGCAGCATCATGCTGTGGGGATGTTTTTCAGCGGCAGGGACTGGGAGACTAGTCCTGAGCGCTCCTGTAAGTCGCTCTGGATAAGAGCGTCTGCTAAATGACTAAAATTTAAATGTAAAAATGTAGTCAGGATCGAGGCAAAGATGAACGGAGCAAAGTAATGATGAAAACCTGCTCCGGAGTGCTCAGGATCTCAGACTGGGGCGACGGTTCACCTTCCAACAGGACAACGACCATAAGCACACAGCCAAGACAACGCAGGAGTGGCTTCGGGACAAGTCTCTGAATTTTTATAAATTAGCAAAAATGTCTAAATACCTGTTTTTGCTTTGTCATTAGGGGGTATTGTGTGTAGATTGATGAGAGAAAAAAACAATGTAATCAATTTTAGAATAAGGCTTTAACGTAACAAAATGTGGAAAAAGTCAAGGGGTCTGAATTATTTCCGAAAGGCACTGTACAGATCTGTTAGGGTCAATTATCTGCTACCTGGACTTGGAGAATAATGCAAGGAGATTCACACCTGGTTGCACTTCACTGTACAACAGTGTACTGTATAATATGAAGTGAGATCTCTCTGGCTGAGACGGCGCCCCCTACCTTCTCAGAGGTGTTATCAGTCTCAGCATCGTGTCGTTTTTGAGTGAAGATGATGTTGAACACCGCGTGGGAGCGACTGCTAGTCTCGTTCATGTTGGTGGCCGCCACCGTCCTGCAGAGAAGAAGAGAATGGTGGGTCATGTTCACTAGGTACCAAACTGAAGAAAACTGACTGAAACAGGGACTAACTTTCCTGGACCAATAAGAAACACTAATTTCTCCTTTGTGCCCCACTGAACATGACCTTGATCTGTGTCATTTCAACAACAGATACAGAACATCCTGTACGGTGTAACGCCATAGAATATCCTGTATGATGTAATACCATAGAACATCCTGTATGATGTAACACCCTAGAACATCCTATATGATGTTACACCATAGAACATCCTGTATATATATGCACGCATGACTGTAAGTCGCTTTGGATAAAAGTGTCTGCTAATTATTATTATTATTATTATGATGTAACACCATAGAACATCCTGTATGATGTTACACCACAGAACATCCTGTATGATGTAACACCATAGAACATCTTGTATGATGTAACACCCTAGAACATCCTGTATGATGTAACACCACAGAACATCCTGTATGATTTAACACCACAGAGCATCCTGTATGATGTAACACCCTAGAACATCCTGTATGATGTAACACCACAGAGCATCCTGTATGATGTAACACCCTAGAACATCCTGTATGATGTAACACCCTAGAACATCATGTATGATGTAACACCACAGAGCATCCTGTATGAGTAACACCCTAGAACATCCTGTAATGTAACACGCTAGAACATCCTGTATGATGTAACACCCTAGAACATCCTGTATGATGTAATACCACAGAACATCCTGTATGATGTAACACCCTAGAACATCCTGTATGATGTAACACCACAGAACATCCTGTATGATGTAACACCCTAGAACATCCTGTATGATGTAACACCACAGAACATCCTGTATGATGTAACACCCTAGAACATCCTGTATGATGTAACACCCTAGAACATCCTGTAATGTAACACCCTAGAACATCCTGTATGATGTAATACAACAGAGCATCATGTATGATGTAACACAACAGAACATCCTGTATGATGTAACACCCTAGAACATTCTGTATGATGTAACACCACAGAGCATCCTGTATGATGTAACACCCTAGAACATCCTGTATGATGTAACACCACAGAACATCCTGTATGATGTAACACCCTAGAACATCCTGTATGATGTATCACCACAGAACATCCTGTATGATGTAACACCATAGAACATCCTGTATATATATGCACGCATGACTGTAAGTCGCTTTGGATAAAAGTGTCTGCTAATTATTATTATTATTATTATGATGTAACACCATAGAACATCCTGTATGATGTTACACCACAGAACATCCTGTATGATGTAACACCATAGAACATCTTGTATGATGTAACACCCTAGAACATTCTGTATGATGTAACACCACAGAGCATCCTGTATGATGTAACACCCTAGAACATCCTGTATGATGTAACACCACAGAACATCCTGTATGATGTAACACCCTAGAACATCCTGTATGATGTATCACCACAGAACATCCTGTATGATGTAACACCATAGAACATCCTGTATATATATGCACGCATGACTGTAAGTCGCTTTGGATAAAAGTGTCTGCTAATTATTATTATTATTATTATGATGTAACACCATAGAACATCCTGTATGATGTTACACCACAGAACATCCTGTATGATGTAACACCATAGAACATATTGTATGATGTAACACCCTAGAACATCCTGTATGATGTAACACCACAGAACATCCTGTATGATTTAACACCACAGAGCATCCTGTATGATGTAACACCCTAGAACATCCTGTATGATGTAACACCACAGAGCATCCTGTATGATGTAACACCCTAGAACATCCTGTATGATGTAACACCCTAGAACATCATGTATGATGTAACACCACAGAGCATCCTGTATGAGTAACACCCTAGAACATCCTGTAATGTAACACGCTAGAACATCCTGTATGATGTAACACCCTAGAACATCCTGTATGATGTAATACCACAGAACATCCTGTATGATGTAACACCCTAGAACATCCTGTATGATGTAACACCACAGAACATCCTGTATGATGTAACACCCTAGAACATCCTGTATGATGTAACACCACAGAACATCCTGTATGATGTAACACCCTAGAACATCCTGTATGATGTAACACCCTAGAACATCCTGTAATGTAACACCCTAGAACATCCTGTATGATGTAATACAACAGAGCATCATGTATGATGTAACACAACAGAACATCCTGTATGATGTAACACCCTAGAACATTCTGTATGATGTAACACCACAGAGCATCCTGTATGATGTAACACCCTAGAACATCCTGTATGATGTAACACCACAGAACATCCTGTATGATGTAACACCCTAGAACATCCTGTATGATGTATCACCACAGAACATCCTGTATGATGTAACACCATAGAACATCCTGTATGATGTAACACCACAGAACATCCTGTATGATGTAACACCCTAGAACATCCTGTATGATGTAACACCATAGAACATCCTGTGTGATGTAACACCACAGAGCATCCTGTATGATGTAACACCCTAGAACATCCTGTATGAGTAACACCCTAGAACATCCTGTAATGTAACACCCTAGAACATCCTGTATATTGTAATACCCTAGAACATCCTGTATGATGTAATACCCTAGAACATCCTTTATGATGTAACACAACAGAGCATCATGTATGATGTAACACAACAGAACATCCTGTATGATGTAACACCCTAGAACATCCTGTATGATGTAAAACCACAGAGCATCCTGTATGATGTAACACCCTAGAACATCCTGTATGATGTAACACCACAGAACATCCTGTATGATGTAACACCCTAGAACATCCTGTATGATGTAACACCACAGAACATCCTGTATGATGTAACACCCTAGAACATCCTGTATGATGTAACACCACAGAACATCCTGTATGATGTAACACCCTAGAACATCCTGTATGATGTAACACCCTAGAACATCCTGTATGATGTTACACCACAGAGCATCCTGTATGAGTAACACCCTAGAACATCCTGTAATGTAACACCCTAGAACATCCTGTATGATGTAACACCCTAGAACATCCTGTATGATGTAATACCCTAGAACATCCTGTATGATGTAAGACAACAGAGCATCCTGTATGATGTAACACAACAGAACATCCTGTATGATGTAACACCCTAGAACATCCTGTATGATGTAACACCACAGAGCATCCTGTATGATGTAACACCCTAGAACATCCTGTATGATGTAACACCCTAGAACATCCTGTATGATGTAACACCACAGAACATCCTGTATGATGTAACACCCTAGAACATCCTGTATGATGTAACACCCTAGAACATCCTGTATGATGTAACACCCTAGAACATCCTGTATGATGTAACACCACAGAACATCCTGTATGATGTAACACCCTAGAACATCATGTATGATGTAACACCCTAGAACATCCTGTATGATGTAACACCACAGAGCATCCTGTATGATGTAACACCCTAGAACATCCTGTATGATGTAACACCATAGAACATCCTGTGTGATGTAACACCACAGAGCATCCTGTATGATGTAACACCCTAGAACATCCTGTATGAGTAACACCCTAGAACATCCTGTAATGTAACACCCTAGAACATCCTGTATGATGTAACACCCTAGAACATCCTGTATGATGTAACACCCTAGAACATCCTGTATGATGTAACACCCTAGAACATCCTGTATGATGTAACACAACAGAACATCCTGTATGATGTAACACCCTAGAACATCCTGTATGATGTAACACCACAGAGCATCCTGTATGATGTAACACCCTAGAACATCCTGTATGATGTAACACCCTAGAACATCCTGTATGATGTAACACCCTAGAACATCCTGTATGATGTAACACCACAGAACATCCTGTATGATGTAACACCCTAGAACATCCTGTATGATGTAACACCCTAGAACATCCTGTATGATGTAACACCCTAGAACATCCTGTATGATGTAACACCACAGAACATCCTGTATGATGTAACACCCTAGAACATCATGTATGATGTAACACCCTAGAACATCCTGTATGATGTAACACAACAGAGCATCATGTATGATGTAACACAACAGAACATCCTGTATGATGTAACACCCTAGAACATCCTGTATGATGTAACACCACAGAGCATCCTGTATGATGTAACACCCTAGAACATCCTGTATGATGTAACACCACAGAACATCCTGTATGATGTAACACCCTAGAACATCCTGTATGATGTAACACCACAGAACATCCTGTATGATGTAACACCACAGAACATCCTGTATGATGTAACACCACAGAACATCCTGTATGATGTAACACCCTAGAACATCCTGTATGATGTAACACCATAGAACATCCTGTGTGATGTAACACCACAGAGCATCCTGTATGATGTAACACCCTAGAACATCCTGTATGAGTAACACCCTAGAACATCCTGTATGATGTAACACCCTAGAACATCCTGTATGATGTAACACCCTAGAACATCCTGTATGATGTAATACCCTAGAACATCCCGTATGATGTAACACCACAGAGCATCCTGTATGATGTAACACCCTAGAACATCCTGTATGATGTAACACCCTAGAACATCCTGTATGATGTAACACCCTAGAACATCCTGTATGATGTAACACCACAGAACATCCTGTATGATGTAACACCACAGAACATCCTGTATGATGTAACACCCTAGAACATCCTGTAATGTAACACGCTAGAACATCCTGTATGATGTAACACCACAGAGCATCCTGTATGATGTAACACCCTAGAACATCCTGTATGATGTAACACCACAGAGCATCCTGTATGATGTAACACCCTAGAACATCCTGTATGATGTAACACCACAGAACATCCTGTATGATGTAACACCACAGAGCATCCTGTATGATGTAACACCCTAGAACATCCTGTATGATGTAACACCACAGAGCATCCTGTATGATGTAACACCCTAGAACATCCTGTATGATGTAACACCCTAGAACATCCTGTATGATGTAACACCCTAGAACATCCTGTATGATGTAACACCACAGAACATCCTGTATGATGTAACACCACAGACACATTGAGACAGAAGAAGAACAACAACCCCATACCAATGGCTGAGTCATCTGAGACCAGTCTATGATCCATCTTGATAATAAATGACACAAACCTCCCCAGTGTATAGTTTTATACGGGGGCTGGAATTAATTGCAACAAGATAAGCCAAAGAACAGATCAATTAAAACAAATTTCCCCAAACGCTCTCTAGCAACCAAAACATCAATTATCAGCTGCCTAATGGGGCACTACATTAAATTTGAGGTGGTTTAAGCCGGTTCATCAACGGCTGGTTCTGCTACTGTCTAATTGCGATTGTTAATTTAGAGCTAATGAGACGAGAGAGAATGTGCTAATTTGTAGAGAAGTTGAAGCTCTGTACAAGCAGCAGAAAGTTGTGTTGAGAGGAAAGCAGCATCCCAAATGGTGTCCTATTCCCTATGAAGTGCACTACTTTTTGTATTAGAAAGCAGTGCACTATATAGGTAGTAGGGTGTCGTTTGGGATATAGCCGAAGAGTGTTGTAGTAGAGGGAACGGAGTCGTCTGTCAATACAACCATTTTCCCCTCTTATTGTATTGACAGAATAACACAGTGGAAGAACACGGTTCGATACTGACACCTCAGTGGCGGGGTGGATGGATGGACAGAGATCAGTGGAGGGGTGGATGGATGGACAGAGATCAGTGGAGGGGTGGATGGATGGACAGAGATCAGTGGAGGGGTGGATGGATGGACAGAGATCAGTGGAGGGGTGGATGAATGGACAGAGATCAGTGGAGGGGTGGATGGATGGACAGAGATCAGTGGAGGGGTGGATGAATGGACAGAGATCAGTGGAGGGGTGGATGGATGGACAGAGATCAGTGGAGGGGTGGATGAATGGACAGAGATCAGTGGAGGGGTGGATGGATGGACAGAGATCAGTGGAGGGGTGGATGGATGGACAGAGATCAGTGGAGGGGTGGATGGATGGACAGAGATCAGTGGAGGGGTGGATGGATGGACAGAGATCAGTGGAGGGGTGGATGGATGGACAGAGATCAGTGGAGGGGTGGATGGATGGACAGAACACAGTGGAGGGGTGGATGGATGGACAGAGATCAGTGGAGGGGTGGATGGATGGACAGAGATCAGTGGAGGGGTGGATGGATGGACAGAGATCAGTGGAGGGGTGGATGGATTGACAGAGCACAGTGGAGGGGTGGATGAATGGACAGAGACCAGTGGAGGGGTGGATGGATGGACAGAGATCAGTGGAGGGGTGGATGGATGGACAGAGATCAGTGGAGGGGTGGATGGATGGACAGAGATCAGTGGAGGGGTGGATGGATGGACAGAGATCAGTGGAGGGGTGGATGGATGGACAGAGACCAGTGGAGGGGTGGATGAATGGACAGAGACCAGTGGAGGGGTGGACAGAGCACAGTGGAGGGGTGGATGGATGGACAGACATCAGTGGAGGGGTGGATGGATGGACAGAGATCAGTGGAGGGGTGGATGGATGGACAGAGATCAGTGGAGGGGTGGATGGATGGACAGAGATCAGTGGAGGGGTGGATGGATGGACAGAGATCAGTGGAGGGGTGGATGGATGGACAGAGATCAGTGGAGGGGTGGATGAATGGACAGAGACCAGTGGAGGGGTGGATGGATGGACAGAACACAGTGGAGGGGTGGATGGATGGACAGAGATCAGTGGAGGGGTGGATGAATGGACAGAGATCAGTGGAGGGGTGGATGGATGGACAGAGCACAGTGGAGGGGTGGATGGATGGACAGAGATCAGTGGAGGGGTGGATGGATGGACAGAGATCAGTGGAGGGGTGGATGAATGGACAGAGATCAGTGGAGGGGTGGATGGATGGACAGAGATCAGTGGAGGGGTGGATGAATGGACAGAGACCAGTGGAGGGGTGGATGGATGGACAGAGATCAGTGGAGGGGTGGATGGATGGACAGAGATCAGTGGAGGGGTGGATGGATGGACAGAGCACAGTGGAGGGGTGGATGGATGGACAGAGATCAGTGGAGGGGTGGATGGATGGATGGACAGAGATCAGTGGAGGGGTGGATGGATGGACAGAGATCAGTGGAGGGGTGGATGGATGGACAGAACACAGTGGAGGGGTGGACAGCGATCAGTGGAGGGGTGGATGGATGGACAGAGATCAGTGGAGGGGTGGATGGATGGACAGAGATCAGTGGAGGGGTGGATGGATGGACAGAACACAGTGGAGGGGTGGATGGATGGACAGAGATCAGTGGAGGGGTGGATGAATGGACAGAGATCAGTGGAGGGGTGGATGGATGGACAGAGATCAGTGGAGGGGTGGATGGATGGACAGAGATCAGTGGAGGGGTGGATGGATGGACAGAGATCAGTGGAGGGGTGGATGAATGGACAGAGATCAGTGGAGGGGTGGATGGATGGACAGAGATCAGTGGAGGGGTGGATGGATGGACAGAGATCAGTGGAGGGGTGGATGGATGGACAGAGATCAGTGGAGGGGTGGATGGATGGACAGAGATCAGTGGAGGGGTGGATGGATGGACAGAGATCAGTGGAGGGGTGGATGGATGGACAGAGATCAGTGGAGGGGTGGATGGATGGACAGAGATCAGTGGAGGGGTGGATGGATGGACAGAGACCAGTGGAGGGGTGGATGAATGGACAGAGATCAGTGGAGGGGTGGATGGATGGACAGAGATCAGTGGAGGGGTGGATGGATGGACAGAGATCAGTGGAGGGGTGGATGGATGGACAGAACACAGTGGAGGGGTGGATGGATGGACAGAGATCAGTGGAGTGGTGGATGGATGGACAGAGATCAGTGGAGGGGTGGATGGACGGACAGAGATCAGTGGAGGGGTGGATGGATGGACAGAACACAGTGGAGGGGTGGATGGATGGACAGAGATCAGTGGAGGGGTGGATGGATGGACAGAGATCAGTGGAGGGGTGGATGGATGGACAGAGATCAGTGGAGGGGTGGATGGATGGACAGAGATCAGTGGAGGGGTGGATGGATGGACAGAGACCAGTGGAGGGGTGGATGGATGGACAGAGATCAGTGGAGGGGTGGATGGATGGATGGATGGACAGAGATCAGTGGAGGGGTGGATGGATGGACAGAGATCAGTGGAGGGGTGGATGGATGGACAGAGATCAGTGGAGGGGTGGATGGATGGACAGAGCACAGAGCTGTCTGACTGGGCTAAACAGCACTGATGTATCTCAACTGATGTGTGTACAGCTACAGATCAGGATAGTACATGTTCGTAAGTCAATGGAGATTTCAAGGTTACGGAACTGCCAGGTATAGAGAAATCAATTAATTCATTGATTAATTAATTAATTAATGAATTAATCATTTATCATTGACAGGGCTATGGAATATGGTTGTAGTATGTTGCAGCATGGACAAGTGCTCACCCACACAACAAGTCTGGAACTTTTAATAATTCATCGTTGTTTTGTTCCCATGATCATTTGTCCTGTCCGTCTGCTGGAGTGTCCTGGTTCCATGTCTATCTCAGCTGGTCTCTTATGTGGTAGTTCATTAACTATTCTGATCTGCCAGTTCAAGTCTTCTCGTGCAGTAAATTCCCTCATGGACAGAGCACCGTGTCCTTAATTAATCTATTCATTCACGGCCAACACGGCGCAGTACGGCAGCTGCATCTCACCAAGGCTGCGTCCCAAATTGCCCCCCTACAGGGCTCTGGTCAAAGGTAGCACACTAAATAGGGTATAGGATGCCATTTGGGACACAGACCCAACCAGTGGAGGCTGCTGAGGGGAGGACGGCTCATAATAATGGCTGGAACGGAGCGAATGGAATGGCATCAAACACATGGAATACCGCATGTGTGATGTATTTGATACCATTCCGCTAATTCCGCTCCAGCCATTACCAACGAGCCCGTCCTCATTCCGCTCCAGCCATTACCACGAGCCCGTCCTAATTCCGCTCCAGCCATTACCAACGAGCCCGTCCTCATTCCGCTCCAGCCATTACCAACGAGCCCGTCCTCATTCCGCTCCAGCCATTACCAACGAGCCCGTCCTCCCAAATTAAAGGTGACACCAACCTCCTGTGGGCGAACCCTTCTCAAACAGAGGCTGCTTTCCAATGTCTATACTTTCAATCCATTTAGAATGCATGCTCAACATATTGCTTCCTTCTAAGTGCTATTGCTAGTGGGGATATTGGAAAAGAGCCAGGATATATAGCATTGACCCCATTTAAACTACTGAGAAACCCCATCACCCCGTAGAATAAAACACATGCAGTTGAACTGAGTACAGTATTACATTTACAGTCATTTAACAGACACTCTTATCCAGACCGACTTAGTGTATTCATCATAAGGTAGCTATGTGAGACAACCACATAGCACAATCATAGTAAGTCAAACTTTTCATAGTAAGTCCATCTATCCACCATCTATCCATCCATCCACCGAGCCGACCACCTACCCACCTACCCACCCACTCACCCACCCACCCATCCACCCACCCACCCATCCATCCATCCATCCATCCATCCATCCATCCATCCATCCATCCATCCATCCATCCATCCATCCATCCATCCATCCACCTACCCACCCAACCACCTACCCACCTACCCACCCACCCACCCATCCACCCATCCACCCATCCATCCATCCATCCATCCATCCATCCATCCATCCATCCATCCATACATCCATCCATCCATACATCCATCCATCCGTCCAACCATCCATACATCCATCCATCCATCCACCTACCCACCCAACCACCCATTCATCCACCCATCCATCCACCTGTCCCCTCACCTGGCCTTGTTTCCAGAGTCCATGAGGTCCTGGATGTCGTTGTAGGAGGTGACAGCCAGCTTGGACAGGTCCTCTACGTATGGCCCCATCAGGGGGTGTTCCCTGACGCGCAGGTTCCCCTTGTTCTTAGGGTTCAGGAGGTCACGAACACGCTCACAGTAGATCTCCATGTAGCTCACCTACAGAGGAGGGAGGGAGGGAGGGAGGGAGGGAGGGAGGGAGGGAGGGAGGGAGGGAGGGAGGGAGGGAGGGAGGTTAGGGTTATATTACCAACTAGCTCTTTCTAGTCTTTCTTCAATTCCTCATATCCTCTCTCCTCATATCCTCTCTCCTCATATCCTCTCTCCTCATATCCTCTCTCCTTATATCCTCTCTCCTCATATCCTCTCTCCTTATATCCTCTCTCCTCATATCCTCTCTCCTCATATCCTCTCTCCTCATATCCTCTCTCCTCATATCCTCTCTCCTTATATCCTCTCTCCTTATATCCTCTCTCCTCATATCCTCTCTCCTTATATCCTCTCTCCTTATATCCTCTCTCCTCATATCCTCTCTCCTCCTATCCTCTCTCCTTATATCCTCTCTCCTCATATCCTCTCTCCTCATATCCTCTCTCCTTATATCCTCTCTCCTTATATCCTCTCTCCTTATATCCTCTCTCCTCATATCCTCTCTCCTCATATCCTCTCTCCTTATATCCTCTCTCCGTATATCCTCTCTCCTTATATCCTCTCTCCTCATATCCTCTCTCCTTATATCCTCTCTCCTCATATCCTCTCTCCTTATATCCTCTCTCCTTATATCCTCTCTCCTCATATCCTCTCTCCTCATATCCTCTCTCCTTATATCCTCTCTCCTTATATCCTCTCTCCTCATATCCTCTCTCCTTATATCCTCTCTCCTCATATCCTCTCTCCTCATATCCTCTCTCCTCATATCCTCTCTCCTCATATCCTCTCTCCTCATATCCTCTCTCCTCATATCCTCTCTCCTCATATCCTCTCTCCTCATATCCTTCATATCCTTCTCAAAATGCAAGGAAGGGACCTTGGTTCTACCCCTCCAATGTGTTTTGAGGAAGTAAGGAGAGAGGATGCGAGGAACGAAGGAAAGATTAATTGAGAAAGAACTCTAGTGAGAGGAAGTGCATCCAGACAGGAAAACCGGATGTGACATCATGCAGCAGTGAGGACCAATGAGAGGCCTTGTACGATAACTGTACGTACGTACCTCCACAGAGTAGGACTTGCTATTGTCGTTATTACTGTCATTGAACTTGGTGAAGAGGTCTTCACACATCTAGGGGGGAAAAGAAAGCAAAGGGATTGCAGTGAACATTTATTATCAATTTATATATGGTATATCTGCACAGGGACAGATACGAACACATTGACACATTGAATAAAACATTTTCCGATGTGTTGCACCACAGTGTAGCTTGCACTCGTTTCCAACACCCGTCCGTAGATAGGCGTTGTGTAACATTGTGTTTAGGCATGAAGAGCTAGGTGTTGGATTGGTCTTGAGTAAAGTTGCAAAATTGCGGTAACTTTCTGAAAATTGCCTGGTTTTCCAGCAATCCTGGTTGGAGGATTCCTGATTTCCTGCTTATTCCATTCTGATTCCCGGGAAGCTTCCAACCTGGAAAACCAGGGATTTACTGGAATTTTGCAACCCTGGTGCGGAGGTAACAGTATATCCGGTATACCAGAGGGATGATGCCTTCCTGGTCCTTCAAGTCCGGCTTGCCCATCATGGTGTAAGACTTCCCAGATCCGGTCTGGCCATAGGCAAAGATACAGACGTTGTATCCCTCGAAGGCATGGAGCAGCATCTCCTCACCAATGTCTTTGTACACCTGCTGCTGGCCAGCAAAGTTGATGTCCTCGGGCTGTGGAGAGACAGAACACGGAGAGTCAGGTAACCATTCATATTGACCAAAACATTG
>NW_028161271.1:0-27502 GCF_964263955.1 Coregonus lavaretus
CAATTGTGCGCCGCCCATGAGTCTCCCGGTCGTGGCCGGCTGCGACAGAGCCTGGATTCGAACCAGGATCTCTAGTGACACAGTTAGCACTGCGATGCAGTGCCTTAGACCACTGCGCCACTCAGGAGTACACCACTCCACTGGTAACTGACCTACCCAGTAGCACCACTCCACTGGTAACTGACCTACCCAGTAGCACCACTGGTAACTGACCTACCCAGTAGCACCACTCCACTGGTAACTGACCTACCCAGTAGTACCACTGGTAACTGACCTACCCAGTAGCACCACTGGTAACTGACCTACCCAGTAGTACCACTGGTAACTGACCTACCCAGTAGTACCACTGGTAACTGACCTACCCAGTAGCACCACTCCACTGGTAACTGACCTACCCAGTAGCACCACTCCACTGGTAACTGACCTACCCAGTAGCACCACTCCACTGGTAACTGACCTACCCAGTAGTACCACTGGTAACTGACCTACCCAGTAGTACCACTGGTAACTGACCTACCCAGTAGCACCACTGGTAACTGACCTACCCAGTAGCACCACTCCACTGGTAACTGACCTACCCAGTAGCACCACTGGTAACTGACCTACCCAGTAGCACCACTCCACTGGTAACTGACCTACCCAGTAGCACCACTCCACTGGTAACTGACCTTCCCAGTAGCACCACTGGTAACTGACCTACCCAGTAGCACAACTGGTAACTGACCTACCCAGTAGTACCACTGGTAACAGACCTACCCAGTAGCACCACTGGTAACTGACCTACCCAGTAGCACCACTGGTAACTGACCTACCCAGTAGTACCACTGGTAACTGACCTACCCAGTAGCACCACTCCACTGGTAACTGACCTACCCAGTAGTACCACTGGTAACTGACCTACCCAGTAGGACCACTGGTAACTGACCTACCCAGTAGCACCACTGGTAACTGACCTACCCAGTAGAACCATTGGTAACTGACCTACCCAGTAGCACCACTGGTAACTGACCTACCCAGTAGTACCACTGGTAACTGACCTACCCAGTAGCACCACTCCACTGGTAACTGACCTACCCAGTAGTACCACTGGTAACTGACCTACCCAGTAGCACCACTGGTAACTGACCTACCCAGTAGAACCATTGGTAACTGACCTACCCAGTAGCACCACTGGTAACTGACCTACCCAGTAGAACCATTGGTAACTGACCTACCCAGTAGTACCACTGGTAACTGACCTACCCAGTAGCACCACTGGTAACTGACCTACCCAGTAGCACCACTGGTAACTGACCTACCCAGTAGCACCACTGGTAACTGACCTACCCAGTAGCACCACTCCACTGGTAACTGACCTACCCAGTAGCACCACTGGTAACTGACCTACCCAGTAGCACCACTGGTAACTGACCAACCCAGTAGGACCACTCCACTGGTAACTGACCTACCCAGTAGCACCACTGGTAACTGACCAACCCAGTAGCACCACTGGTAACTGACCTACCCAGTAGCACCACTGGTAACTGACCTACCCAGTAGCACCACTCCACTGGTAACTGACCTACCCAGTAGCACCACTCCACTGGTAACTGACCTACCCAGTAGCACCACTGGTAACTGACCTACCCAGTAGCACCACTCCACTGGTAACTGACCTACCCAGTAGCACCACTGGTAACTGACCAACCCAGTAGGACCACTCCACTGGTAACTGACCTACCCAGTAGCACCACTGGTAACTGACCTACCCAGTAGCACCACTCCACTGGTAACTGACCTACCCAGTAGCTCCACTGGTAACTGACTGTTACGAACCCCGTGGCTCTAAACCTCTAGGGTGGATGGACATGAGACCCGTAACATAAATTATGCAAATTAGGAGTGTGGCATGGAGCAGTGAGAACAAATGTGACACAACAACCATGAACTACCGTCAAACACAAATGGTTTATTTCAGAACACACGGTAAGGGTTTGGGAAAAAGGGCTGAGCAGGACCCAAGAAATGAAACAATAGTGTAAAACCCCCTAAACTGATCTAGCCTGCCTGAAGAACCGCTAGGCTACTGCTAGTCATACAAAAGTACAGTGGGTGGTCCGCTCAGGTCTAACTAGTGTTTTTAGACAGATTTCTTCCTACGGGTAATGTACGCCCAAGGGCAACTAGCTTAAACTCCCCTTTTCCCAGAAACACACAAAGCTACCAAACAGGGTAATCAGCAATTAAGTAGTACACAATACACAGGACACCACAGTATCCGCACTCACATAACAAAACAGTAGTCTAACAGAATTTACCAATCATAATAAACAGCAACTTAGTGAGTAACCAAAAACAGGACACCACCGTGTCCATACTCACAAACGGAAATATTCTCTCTCTCTCTCAACAAACACAAGACTGGTTTTTATACAATGGGATGTGTGATTGAACAAATGAGTAACAGGTGGTGCAATACACAGGAATGTTCACTGATTGGTCCAATCAGCAGACACCTCAACGACCACCAATCAGGAACATACAGGACACCTGTGATTAGGGCAGAAGGAGAGAAACACACAAAAACACAGGATACCTGTATCCGTAACACTGACCTACTCAGTAGTACCACTGGTAGCTGACCTACCCAGTAGTACCACTGGTAACTGACCTACCCAGTAGCACCACTGGTAACTGACCTACCCAGTAGTACCACTGGTAACTGACCTACCCAGTAGCACCACTGGTAACTGACCTACCCAGTAGTACCACTGGTAACTGTCCTACCCAGTAGCACCACTGGTAACTGACCTACCCAGTAGCACCACTGGTAACTGTCCTACCCAGTAGCACCACTGGTAACTGATCTACCCAGTAGCACCACTGGTAACTGTCCTACCCAGTAGCACCACTGGTAACTGACCTACCCAGTAGCACCACTGGTAACTGACCTACCCATTAGTACCACTGGTAGCTGACCTACCCAATAGTACCACTGGTAACTGACCTACCCAGTAGTACCACTGGTAACTGACCTACCAAGTAGCACCACTGGTAACTGACCTACCCAGTAGTACCACTGGTAACTGACCTACCCAGTAGCACCACTGGTAACACCACTGGTAACTGACCTACCACTGGTAACTGACCTACCCAGTAGTACCACTGGTAACTGACCTACCCAGTAGTACCACAGGTAACTGACCTACCCAGTAGGACCACTGGTAACTGACCTGCCCAGTAGTACCACTGGTAACTGACCTACCCAGTAGCACCACTGGTAACTGACCTACCCAGTAGTACCACTGGTAACTGACCTACCCAGTAGGACCACTGGTAACTGACCTACCCAGTAGCACCACTGGTAACTGACCTACCCAGTAGTACCACTGGTAACTGACCTACCCAGTAGGACCACTGGTAACTGACCTACCCAGTAGCACCACTGGTAACCGACCTACCCAGTAGCACCACTCCACTGGTAACTGACCTACCCAGTAGCACCACTGGTAACTGACCTACCCAGTAGCACCACTGGTAACTGACCTACCCAGTAGTACCACTGGTAACTGACCTACCCAGTAGGACCACTGGTAACTGACCTACCCAGTAGCACCACTGGTAACCGACCTACCCAGTAGTACCACTCCACTGGTAACTGACATACCCAGGAGCACCACTCCACTGGTAACGGACCTACCCAGTAGGACCACTGGTAACTGACCTACCCAGTAGCACCACTGGTAACTGACCTACCCAGTAGTACCACTGGTAACGGACCTACCCAGTAGGACCACTGGTAACTGACCTACCCAGTAGGACCACTGGTAACTGACCTACCCAGTAGCACCACTCCACTGGTAACTGACCTACCCAGTAGCACCACTCCACTGGTAACTGACCTACCCAGTAGGACCACTCCACTGGTAACTGACCTACCCAGTAGGACCACTGGTAACTGACCTACCCAGTAGTACCACTCCACTGGTAACTGACCTACCCAGTAGTACCACTCCACTGGTAACTGACCTACCCAGTAGCACCACTCCACTGGTAACGGACCTACCCAGTAGGACCACTGGTAACTGACCTACCCAGTAGCACCACTCCACTGGTAACTGACCTACCCAGTTGCACCACTCCACTGGTAACTGACCTACCCAGTAGCACAACTCCACTGGTAACGGACCTACCCAGTAGCACCACTCCACTGGTAACTGACCTACCCAGTAGCACCACTGGTAACTGACCTACCCAGTAGCACTCAAGAGAAGACAGGCTATGTGCACACTGCCCACAAAATGAGGTGGAAACTGAGCTGCACTTCCTAACCTCTTGCCATATGTATGACCATATTAGAGACACATATTTCCCTCAGATTACACAGACCCACAAAGAATTCCAAAACAAATCAAATTTTGATAAACTCCCTTATCTACTGGGTGAAAACCACAGTGTGCCATCACAGCAGCAAGATTTGTGAAAAGGGCAATCCGTGAAGAACAAACACCATTGTAAACACAACCCATATTTATGTTTATTTATTTTCCCATTTGTAATTTAACTATTTGCACATTGTTACAACACTTTATATATGACATTTGAAATGTCTTTATTCTTTTGGAACTTCTGAGTGTAATGTTTACTGTTAATATTTATTGTTTATTTCACTTTTGTTTTCCATCTACTTCACTTGCTTTGGCAATGTAAACATATGTTTCCCATGCCAATAAAGCCCTTAAATTGAAATTGAATTGAGAGAGAGAGAGAGAGAGAGAGAGAGAGAGAGAGAGAGAGAGAGAGAGAGAGAGAGAGAGAGACAGAGAGAGAGAGAGAGAGAGAGAGAGCCCTGGTGGAGGTGTAGATCAGGGCTGAACTGGGAGTGGGAGAAGAAAGACGGAGGAGTGTTAAAGAAATGAGGGATGAGGGGGAGGAGGTAGAGTATAGAGGACTAGTGGATGGGTAGGAGAGGGAGAGGAGGAGAGGAGGAGAGATGGAGGAGGTACAGTATAGAGTAGTAATGGAGGGGTAGGAGAGGGAGAGGAGGAGAGATGGAGGAGGTACAGTTTAGAGGAGTAATGGAGGGGTAGGAGAGGGAGAGGAGGAGAGGAGGAGGAGGTAGAGTATAGAGGACAAGTGGAGGGGTAGGAGAGGGAGAGGAGGAGAGATGTCTAAGGCATCTCAGATATCTCCTGAGTGGCGCAGTGGTCTAAGGCACTGCATCGCAGTGCTAACTGTGCCACTAGAGATCCTGGTTCGAATCCAGGCTCTGTCGCAGCCGGCCGCGACCGGGAGACTCATGGGCGGCGCACAATTGGCCCAGCGTCGTCCAGGGTAGGGGAGGGAATGGCCGGCAGGGATGTAGCTCAGTTGATAGAGCATGGCGTTTGCAACGCCAGGGTTGTGGGTTTGATTCCCACGGGGGGCTAGTATAAAAAAAATATGTATTCACTAACTGTAAGTCGCTCTGGATAAGAGCGTCTGCTAAATGACTAAAATGTAAATGTAGATGGAGGAGGTACAGTATATTGGTTCAGGGCTCTCTTTTATGGACCGATTCCAGCAGATGAGTGGCATCAATCTTTACCCCCATTCTCTACCAAGCCGCACAGACACACAAACACACACACACACACACACACAACATAACACGGCACAACACGACACACAACACAACACACACACACACTAGTCTGAGAGAGGGGCTGCTGTTTTGGGTTGTGGGTGAGTGGTGGAGCCTTCGAGGGGCCTCTGGACAGTGTCTCATGTCTGTGGCATGCTTCCTTTCCACCACACCTCAGACATAACACCCCGAGGTGGCCAAGCACACAGACAGACCATCCATCACACACACTGGATAAATAAACAGGACAAACAGTGAACTGAGCCAGCCCAGCCTACAGAAACAGAGACAGAGATGACCAGCCTGCTGCATATTTGGAGTATGTGTGTGTCTGTGTGTGTGTGTGTGTGTTTGTGTGTGTGTGTGTGTGTGTCTGTGTGTGTGTGTGTGTGTGTGTGTGTGTGTGTGTGTGTGTGTGTGTGTGTGTGCGTATGCGTGTGCGTGTGCATGTGTTATAATGTTGTAATGTTGTAATGCTGTAATGTTGTAATGTTGTAATGTTGTAATGTTGTAATGTTGTAATGATGTATTGCTGTAATGTTGTAATGCTGTAATGATGTAATGTTGTAATGATGTAATGTTGTAATGTTGTAATGTTGTAATGTTGTAATGCTGTAATGTTGTAATGTTGTAATGATGTAATGTTGTAATGTTGTAATGTTGTAATGCTGTAATGATGTAATGCTGTAATGATGTAATGTTGTAATGCTGTAATGTTGTAATGATGTAATGTTGTAATGATGTAATGTTGTAATGCTGTAATGATGTAATGTTGTAATGATGTAATGTTGTAATGTTGTAATGTTGTAATGTTGTAATGCTGTAATGATGTAATGCTGTAATGATGTAATGTTGTAATGCTGTAATGTTGTAATGATGTAATGTTGTAATGTTGTAATGTTGTAATGTTGTAATGTTGTAATGCTGTAATGTTGTAATGTTTTAATGATGTAATGCTGTAATGCTGTAATGCTGTAATGCTGTAATGTTGTAACGCTGTAATGTTGTAATGTTGTAATGTTGTAACGCTGTAATGTTGTAATGTTGTAATGTTGTAATGTTGTAACGCTGTAATGTTGTAATGTTGTAATGTTGTAACGTTGTTTCTTCCTGCCCATGGTGTACTGTAAGTTGAATGCTGTATTGTATAATAAAATACACTTTATTTATGAAGGCCTTTGAATTGATCTCCATCTACACAACAAGAACCACCAATTTGATTATTTTATGTTTCATTTTATTACAATAACATACTTAGTCTAAATGCTTCCTATTGTAATAAATCTAAATATTTTTTTTTTAAATCATTACCGGAAATGTTTAGATCTGACGACTGAAGTATTTGATTAATTTGAGTGAAAACACTCTTTATAACACCACTTCTACAGCTTCCCAGGAGGAAAACACTGTCTAGAATCTTTAGCTGTGGCCTGAACACACACACACACACACACAATCAAGTCTCTGCTCACCAAGCAATTCCTCAGAACGCTCATGATTTATGACATACCCCTCACTCAATTTATCACTGACGCAAGAAATGTATAATTCAAAACATTTCTTATTTTCATGTTAGGCTATTCCCTCGCTCCCCCTCCACTATTCCTCTCTTTCCTGTTGTTAATCATGTTCACACAAAACAAATGGCTAACATGGCTAACACGGCTAACATGGAAAAGATGGCTAACATGGATAACATGGCTAACACGGCTAACATGGCTAACACGGCTAACATGGAAAACATGGCTAACACGGATAACATGGAAAACATGGTTAACACGGCTAACATGGCTAACACGGCTAACATGGCTAACACGGCTAACATGGCTAACATGG
This sequence comes from Coregonus lavaretus, assembly GCF_964263955.1. Classification (NCBI taxonomy): domain Eukaryota; kingdom Metazoa; phylum Chordata; class Actinopteri; order Salmoniformes; family Salmonidae; genus Coregonus; species Coregonus lavaretus. Next base: position 7,439 of record NW_028161271.1, read on the forward strand.
CTAACATGGCTAACATGGAAAACATGGCTAACAGGGATAACATGACTAACACGGATAACATGGCTAACACGGCTAACATGGCTAACACGGATAACATGGCTAACACGGATAACATGGAAAACATGGCTAACACGGATAACATGGAAAATATGGTTAACACGGCTAACATGGCTAACACGGCTAACATGGCTAACACGGCTAACATGGAAAACACGGATAACTTGGCTAACACGGCTAACATGGAAAACACGGATAACATGGCTAACACGGATAACATGGAAAACACGGATAACATGGCTAACATGGATAACATGGAAAACATGGCTAACATGAATAACATGGCTAACACGGATAACATGGCTAACACGGATAACATGGAAAACATGGCTAACATGGATAACATGGCTAACACGGATAACATGGCTAATACGGCTAACATGGAAAACACGGATAACATGGCTAACACGGATAACATGGAAAACACGGATAACATGGCTAACACGGATAACATGGATAACATGGCTAACACGGATAACATGGCTAACACGGATAACATGGAAAACATGGCTAACATGGATAACATGGCTAACACTGATAACATGGCTAACACGGATAACATGGAAAACATGGCTAACATGGATAACATGGAAAACACGGATAACATGGCTAACACGGATAACATGGAAAACATGGCTAACATGGCTAACACGGCTAACATGGAAAACATGGCTAACATGGATAACATGGCTAACACGGATAACATGGAAAACACGGATAACATGGAAAACATGGCTAACACGGATAACATGGCTAACACGGATAACATGGCTAACACGGATAACATGGAAAACACGGATAACATGGAAAACATGGCTAACACGGATAACATGGCTAACACGGATAACATGGCTAACACGGATAACATGGCTAACACGGATAACATGGAAAACACGGATAACATGGATAACATGGCTAACACTGATAACATGGCTAACACGGATAACATGGCTAACACGGATAACATGGCTAACACGGATAACATGGAAAACACGGATAACATGGCTAACATGGCTACAGTGACATCCCTAGCTTCAAAGTCATGGAGCTAAGGTTGAATTGTCATAATACAGGCACATGTTTTTTTATTTTATTTTTATTTCACCTTTATTTAACCAGGTAAGCCAGTTGAGAACAGGTTCTTATTTACAACTGCGACCTGGCCAAGATAAAGCAAAGCAGTGCAATAAAAACAACACAGAGTTACATATGGGGTAAAAAACATAAAGTCAAAAATACAACAGAAAATATATATACAGTGTGTGCAAATGTAGCAAGTTATGGAGGTAAGGCAATAAATAGGCTATAGTGCAAAATAATTACAATAGTATTAACACTGGAATGCTAGATGTGCAAGAGATTATGTGCAAATAGAGATACTGGGGTGCAAAAGAGCAAAATAAATAACAATATAGGGATGAGGTAGTTGGGTGGGCTAATTTCAGATGGGCTGTTTACAGGTGCAGTGATCGGTAAGGTGCTCTGACAACTGATGCTTAAAGTTATTGAGGGAGATAAGAGTCTCCAGCTTCAGAGATTTTTGCAATTCATTCCAGTCATTGGCAGCAGAGAACTGGAAGGAATGGCGGCCAAAGGAGGTGTTGGCTTTGGGAATGACCAGTGAGATATACCTGCTGGAGCGCAGACTACGGGTGGGTGCTGCTATGGTGACCAATGAGCTAAGATAAGGCGGGGATTTGCCTAGCAGTGATTTATAGATGGCCTGGAGCCAGTGGGTTTGACGACGAACATGTAGTGAGGACCAGCCAACAAGAGCGTACAGGTCACAGTGGTGGGTAGTGTATGGGGCTTTGGAGACAAAACGGATGGCACTGTGATAGACTACATCCAATTTGCTGAGTAGAGTGTTGGAGGCTATTTTGTAAATGACATCGCCGAAGTCAAGGATCGGTAGGATAGTCAGTTTTACGAGGGCATGTTTGGCAGCATGAGTGAAGGAGGCTTTGTTGCGAAATAGGAAGCCGATTCTAGATTTAACTTTGGATTGGAGATTCTTTATGTGAGTCTGGAAGTTGAGTTTACAGTCTAACCAGACACCTAGGTATTTGTAGTTGTCCACATACTCTAGGTCAGACCCGTCGAGAGTGGTGATTCTAGTCGGGTGGGCGGGTGCCAGCAGCGTTCGATTGAAAAGCATGCATTTAGTTTTACTAGTGTTTAAGAGCAGTTGGAGGCTACTGAAGGAGTGTTGTATGGCATTGAAGCTCGTTTGGAGGTTTGTTAACACAGTGTCCAATGAAGGGCCAGATGTATACAAAATGGTGTCGTCTGCGTAGAGGTGGATCTGAGAGTCACCAGCAGCAAGAGCGACATCATTGATATACACAGAGAAAAGTGTCGGCCCAAGAATTGAACCCTGTGGCACCCCCATAGAGACTGCCATAGGTCCAGACAACAGGCCCTCCGATTTGACACACTGAACTCTATCTGAGAAGTAGTTGGTGAACCAGGCGAGGCAGTCATTTGAGAAACCAAGGCTATTTAGTCTGCCAATAAGAATGCGGTGGTTGACAGAGTCGAAAGCCTTGGCCAGGTCGATGAAGACGGCTGCACAGTACTGTCTATTATCAATCGCGGTTATAATATCGTTTAGGACCTTGAGCGTGGCTGAAGTGCACCCATGACCAGCTCGGAAACCGGATTGCATAGCGGAGAAGGTACGGTGGTGTTCGAAATGGTCGGTGATCTGTTTGTTAACTTGGCTTTCAAATACTTTCGAAAGGCAGGGCAGGATGGATATAGGTCTGTAGCAGTTTGGATCTAGAGTGTCACCCCCTTTGAAGAGGGGGATGACCGCGGCAGCTTTCCAATCTCTGGGGATCTCAGACGTTATGAAAGAGAGGTTGAACAGACTAGTAATAGGGGTTGCGACACCATGTATTGATCTTCAACAGAATTTTAGAAAAAATACTTTTAGAATTTCCCCAGCTCGTGTATTTCCATATTTGTGTGTGTCTGTTTGTCTGTGTGAGGCTACACACACCTCTGTCAAAGAGCATCTCTGTAATGACAAGACACTAGAGTCAATGCTGTAACTATGGGAAGACATTTACGCAAAGGCTGAAGGAGGCGGGAGCAGGCAGCAACATTCTAGCCAATGAGAAGGCAGATTCACATGTGAACAACAGGCACAACTCTGATATTTTTTATTTTTTTATTTCACCTTTATTTAACCAGGTAAGCCAGTTGGGAACAAGTTCTCATTTACAACTGCGACCTGGCCAAGATAAAGCAAAGCAGTGCGATAAAAACAACAACACAGAGTTACATATGGGGTACACAAAACGTACAGTCAAAAACACAATAGAAAATCTATATACAGTGTGTGCAAATGTAGTAAGTTATGGAGGTAAGGCAATAAATAAGCCATAGTGCAAAATAATTACAATGTAGTATTAGCACTGGAGTGATAGATGTGCAGAAGATTATGTGCAAATAGAGATACTGGGGTGCAAATGAGCAAAATAAATAACAATATGGGGATGAGGTAGGCTAATTACAGATGGGCTGTGTACAGGTGCAGTGATCGGTAAGCTGCTCTGACAACTGATGCTTAAAGTTAGTGAGGGAAATAAGAGTCTCCAGCTTCAGAGAATTTTGCAGTTCGTTCCAGTCATTGGCAGCAGAGAACTGGAAGGAATGGCGGCCAAAGGAGGTGTTGGCTTTGGGGATGACCAGTGAGATATGCCTGCTGCAGCGCATACTACGTGTGGGTGTTGCTATGGTGACCAATGAGCTAAGATAAGGCAAGGATTTGCCTAGCAGTGACTTATAGATGACCTGGAGCCAGTGGGTTTGGCGACGAATATGTAGTGAGGGCCAGCCAATGAGAGCATACAGGTCACAATGGTGGGTAGTATATGGGGCTTTGGTGACAAAACGGATGGCACTGTGATAGACTACATCCAATTTGCTGAGTAGAGTGTTGGAGGCTATTTTGTAAATGACATCACCGAAGTCAAGGATCGGTAGGATAGTCAGTTTTACGAGGGCATGTTTAGCAGCATGAGTGAAGGAGGCTTTGTTGTGAAATAGGAAGCCAATTCTAGATTTAACTTTGGATTGGAGATGCTTAATGTGAGTCTGGAAGGAGAGATTACGGTCTAACCAGACACCTGGGTATTTGTAGTTGTCCACATATTCTAAGTCAGACCCGCCGAGAGTAGTGATTCTAGTCGGGTGGGCGGGTGCAAGCAGCGTTCGTTTGAAGAGCATGAATTTAGTTTTACAAGCGTTTAAGAGCAGTTGGAGGCTACGGATGGAGTGCTGTATGTTGGTAGCTCAGTTGGTAGAGCATGGCGCTTGCAACGCAAGGGTTGTGGGTTCGTTTCCAACAGGGGTCCAGTATGAAAAATGTATGCACCCACTAATTGTAAGTCGCTCTGGATAAGAGAGCGTCTGCTAAATGACTGAAATGTCCCAAAAAAATTTATGGCATTGAAGTTCGTTTGGAGGTTTGTTAACACAGTGTCCAATGAAGGGCCAGATGTATACAAAATGGTATCATCTGCGTAGAGGTGGATCTGAGAGTCACCAGCAGCAAGAGCGACATCATTGATATACACAGAGAATAGAGTCGGCCCAAGAATTGAACCCTGTGGCACCCCCACAGAGACTGCCAGAGGTCCAGACAACAGGCCCTCTGATTTGACACATTGAACTCTATCTGAGGAGCAGTTGGTGTATAACATGCCACTTATATAAGAACATTTGTAACAACCTTGTAATAATAATAATATTATGCCATTTAGCAGACGCTTTTATCCAAAGAGACTTACAGTCATGTGTGCATACATTTTTACGTATGGGTGGTCCCGGGGATCGAACCCACTACCCTGGCGTTACAAGCGCCATGCTCTACCAATTGAGCTACAGAGGACCACAACTGATAATGTAATAACTACAAATAATGTAATAGCTGCTAATAATGTAATGACTTCTGAATTTATTATGTAATAAATGCTGATAATGTAATACATTGACAATAATGTAATAACGTTTTTTGCGCATAATGCAATAATTCTTACATTATGCATTGATTATTACATTATAAAGTGGGTAAAAAAATCATCAGTAGTGTAAAAACTTAAATCAATAATGTAATAAATTATTACACTATTCATAATTTGTTTTGCCCACCTCATAATGTAATAATTATTACATTATGCACAAAAATGTTATTAGGGTTATAACGTTATTACTTTTTTGGATAAAAAAAAAACTTAGCAGCATTTATTACATAATAAATGCAAAAGTTATTACATTATAAGCAGCTGTTACATTATTGGCAGTTATTACATTATTCGATATAACATGCCTAGCGGTTAAGAACGTTAGACCAGTAACCGAAAGGTCCTGGTTCGACTCCCTGAGCCGGGAAGGTGGAAAAATCTGCTGTTCTGCCCCTGAGCAAGGCAGTTAACCCCCAACAACAACTGCTCCCTGGGCGTCCATGACATAGATGTTGATTAAGGCAGCCCCCCGCACCTCTCTGATTCAGAGCGGTTGGGTTAAATGCGGAAGACACATTTCAGTTGAATGCATTCAGATGTACAACTGACTAGGTATCCCCCTTTACCTTTCCCTTCATTAATAAATGAACAACAGGCACAACTCTGATATAACATGCCACTTATATCAGACCATGGAAGAGTGAAAGGTCGCTAATTGTGAAAGATCAAGAAAAAAAGTAACTAATTACAGTTTATTTAAACCTATGTGCGTGTGGTGGTGTGTACACAGAGCTGAAGTCTCTCTAATTGAGGGCCATGGATACAGACATGACGTCTCCCTAATTGAGGGCCATGGTTACAGAGATGACGTCTCCCTAATTGAGGGCCATGGTTACAGAGATGACGTCTCCCTAATTGAGGGCCATGGTTACAGAGGTGACGTCTCCCTAATTGAGGGCCATGGTTACAGAGCTGACGTCTCTCTAATTGAGGGCCGTGGTTACAGAGCTGACATCTCCCTAATTGAGGGCCAGGGTTACAGAGATGACGTCTCCCTAATTGAGGTTCGTGGTTACAGAGCTGACGTCTCCCTAATTGAGGGGCATGGTTACAGAGGTGACGTCTCCCTAATTAAGTGTCATGGTTACAGAGATGACGTATCCCAAATTGAGGGCCATGGTTAGAGAGCTGAAGTCTCCCTAATTGAGGGCCATGGTTACAGAGATGACGTCTTCCTAATTGAGGGCTATGGTTACAAAACTGACGTCTCCCTAGTTGAGGGCCATAGTTACAGAGCTGACGTCTCCCTAATTGAGGGCCATGGTTACAGAGGTGACGTCTTCCTAAATGAGGGTCGTGGTTACAGAACTGACGTCTCCCTAATTGAGGGCCATGGTTACAGAGGTGATATCTCCCTAATTGAGGGTCGTGGTTACAGAGGTGACGTCTCCCTAATTGAGGGTTGTGGTTACAGAGCTGATGTCGCCCTACTTGAGGGCTGTGGTTACAGAGGTGACGTCTCCCTAATTGAGGGCCATGGTTACAGAGGTGACGTCTCTCTAATTGAGGACCATGGTTACAGAGCTGATGTCTCCCTAATTGAGGGCCGTGGTTACAGAGGTGACATCTCCCTAATTGAGGGTCGTGGTTACAGTGGTGACGTCTCCCTAATTGAGGGTAGAGGTGACGTCTCCCTAATTGAGTGTCGTGGTTACAGAGGTGACGTCTCCCTAATTGAGGGTTGTGGTTACAGGGGTGACGTCTCCCTAATTAAGGTTCATTGTTACAGAGGTACTTCTCCCTAATTGAGGGCCATGGTTACAGAGGTGACATCTCCCTAATTGAGGGTTGTGGTTACAGAGGTGACGTCTCCCTAATTTAGGGTTGTGGTTACAGAGGTGATGTCTCCCTAATTGAGGGTCATGGTTACATAACTGACGTCTCCCAAATTGAGGGCCATGGTGACAGAGGTGATTTCTCCCTAATTGAGGGTCGTGGTTACAGAGGTGACGTCTCCCTAATTGAGGGCCATGGTTACAGAGGTGACATCTCCCTAATTGAGGGTCATGGTTACAGAGGTGACGTCTACCTAATTGAGGGTCGTGGTTACAGAGATGATGTCTCCCTAATTGAGGGTTGTGGTTACAGAGGTGACGTCTCCCTAATTGAGGGCCATGGTTACTGAGGTGACATCTTCCTAATTGAGGACATGGTTACAGAGGTGACGTCTCCCTAATTGAGGACCATGGTTACAGAGGTGACGTCTCCCTAATTGAGGGCCATGGTTACAGAGGTGACGTCTCCCTAATTGAGGGCCGTGGTTACAGAGGTGACGTCTCCCTAATTGAGGACCATGGTTACAGAGGTGACATCTCCCTAATTGAGGACCATGGTAACAGAGGTAATGTCTCCCTAATTGAGGACCATGGTTACAGAGGTGACGTCTCCCTAATTGAGGGCCATGGTTACAGAGGTAAAGTCTACCTAATTGAGGACCATGGTTACAGAGGTAACGTCTATCTAATTGAAGACCATGGTTACAGAGGTAACGTCTCCCTAACTGAGGGCCATGGTTACAGAGGTGACGTCTCCCTAATTGAGGGTCATGGTTACAGAGGTGACGTCTCCCTAATTGAGGGCCATGGTTACAGAGGTGACATCTCACTAAATGAGGGCCATGGTTACAGAGCTGATGTCTCCCTAATTGAGGGCCATGGTTTCAGAGCTGATGTCTCCCTAATTGAGGGCCATGGTTACAGAGCTGATGTCTCCCTAATTGACGGCCATGGTTACAGAGGTGACGTCTCTCTATTTGAGGGCCATGGTTACAGAGGTGACGTCTCCCTGATTGAGGGCCATGGTTACAGAGGTGACATCTCCCTAATTGAGGGACATGGTTACAGAGGTGACGTCTCCCTAATTGAGGGCCATGGTTACAGAGGTGACATCTCCCTAATTGAGGGCCATGGTTACAGAGGTGACGTCTCCCTAATTGAGGACCATGGTTACAGAGGTGACGTCTCCCTAATTGAGGGTTGTGGTTACAGGGGTGACGTCTCCCTAATTAAGGTTCATTGTTACAGAGGTACTTCTCCCTAATTGAGGGCCATGGTTACAGAGGTGACATCTCCCTAATTGAGGGTTGTGGTTACAGAGGTGACGTCTCCCTAATTTAGGGTTGTGGTTAAAGAGGTGATGTCTCCCTAATTGAGGGTCATGGTTACATAACTGACGTCTCCCAAATTGAGGGCCATGGTGACAGAGGTGATTTCTCCCTAATTGAGGGTCGTGGTTACAGAGGTGACGTCTCCCTAATTGAGGGCCATGGTTACAGAGGTGACATCTCCCTAATTGAGGGTCATGGTTACAGAGGTGACGTCTACCTAATTGAGGGTCGTGGTTACAGAGATGATGTCTCCCTAATTGAGGGTTGTGGTTACAGAGGTGACGTCTCCCTAATTAAGGGCCATGGTTACAGAGGTGACATCTTCCTAATTGAGGACATGGTTACAGAGGTGACGTCTCCCTAATTGAGGACCATGGTTACAGAGGTGACATCTCCCTAATTGAGGGCCATGGTTACAGAGGTGACGTCTCCCTAATTGAGGGCCGTGGTTACAGAGGTGACGTCTCCCTAATTGAGGACCATGGTTACAGAGGTGACGTCTCCCTAATTGAGGACCATGGTTACAGAGGTGACATCTCCCTAATTGAGGACCATGGTTACAGAGGTAATGTCTCCCTAATTGAGGACCATGGTTACAGAGGTGACGTCTCCCTAATTGAGGGCCATGGTTACAGAGGTAACGTCTACCTAATTGAGGACCATGGTTACAGAGGTAACGTCTATCTAATTGAAGACCATGGTTACAGAGGTAACGTCTCCCTAACTGAGGGCCATGGTTACAGAGGTGACGTCTCCCTAATTGAGGGTCATGGTTACAGAGGTGACGTCTCCCTAATTGAGGGCCATGGTTACAAAGGTGATGTCTCCCTAATTGAGGGCCATGGTTACAGAGGTGACATCTCACTAAATGAGGGCCATGGTTACAGAGGTAACGTCTATCTAATTGAAGACCATGGTTACAGAGGTAACGTCTCCCTAACTGAGGGCCATGGTTACAGAGGTGACGTCTCCCTAATTGAGGGCCATGGTTACAGAGGTGACGTCTCCCTAATTGAGGGCCGTGGTTACAGAGGTGACGTCTCCCTAATTGAGGACCATGGTTACAGAGGTGACGTCTCCCTAATTGAGGACCATGGTTACAGAGGTGACATCTCCCTAATTGAGGACCATGGTTACAGAGGTAATGTCTCCCTAATTGAGGACCATGGTTACAGAGGTGACGTCTCCCTAATTGAGGGCCATGGTTACAGAGGTAACGTCTACCTAATTGAGGACCATGGTTACAGAGGTAACGTCTATCTAATTGAAGACCATGGTTACAGAGGTAACGTCTCCCTAACTGAGGGCCATGGTTACAGAGGTGACGTCTCCCTAATTGAGGGTCATGGTTACAGAGGTGACGTCTCCCTAATTGAGGGCCATGGTTACAAAGGTGATGTCTCCCTAATTGAGGGCCATGGTTACAGAGGTGACATCTCACTAAATGAGGGCCATGGTTACAGAGCTGATGTCTCCCTAATTGACGGCCATGGTTACAGAGGTGACGTCTCTCTATTTGAGGGCCATGGTTACAGAGGTGATGTCTCCCTGATTGAGGGCCATGGTTACAGAGGTGACATCTCCCTAATTGAGGGCCATGGTTACAGAGGTGACGTCTCCCTAATTGAGGGCCATGGTTACAGAGGTGACATCTCCCTAATTGAGGGCCATGGTTACAGAGGTGACGTCTCCCTAATTGAGGACCATGGTTACAGAGGTGACGTCTCCCTAATTGAGGACCATGGTTACAGAGGTGATATCACCCTAATTGAGGACCATGGTTACAGAAGTAACGTCTCCCTAATTGAGGACCATGGTTACAGAGGTGACGTCTCCCTAATTGACGGCAATGGTTACAGAGGTGACGTCTCTCTATTTGAGGGCCATGGTTACAGAGGTGACGTCTCCCTGATTGAGGGCCATGGTTACAGAGGTGACATCTCCCTAATTGAGGGCCATGGTTACAGAGGTGACGTCTCCCTAATTGAGGGCCATGGTTACAGAGGTGACATCTCCCTAATTGAGGGCCGTGGTTACAGAGGTGACGTCTCCCTAATTGAGGACCATGGTTACAGAGGTGACGTCTCCCTAATTGAGGACCATGGTTACAGAGGTGACATCTCCCTAATTGAGGACCATGTTTACAGAAGTAACGTCTCTCTAATTGAGGACCATGGTTACAGAGGTGACGTCTCCCTAATTGAGGGCCATGGTTACAGAGGTAACGTCTACCTAATTGAGGACCAAGGTTACAGAGGTAACGTCTATCTAATTGAGGACCATGGTTACAGATGTGACGTCTCACTAATTGAGGGCCATGGTTACAGAGGTGATGCCTCTCTAATTGAGGGCCATGGTTACAGAGGTACTTCTCTAGAATTGAGGGTCGTGGTTACAGAACTAACGTCTCCCTAATTGAGGCCATGGTTACAGAGATGACGTCTCTCTAATTGAGGACCATGGTTACAGAGGTAACGTCTCCCTAATTGAGGGCCATGGTTACAGAGGTGACGTCTCCCTAATTGAGGGCCATGGTTACAGAAGTGACGTCTCCCTATTTGAGGGCCATGGTTACAGAGGTGACGTCTCCCTAATTGAGGGCCATGGTTACAGAGGTGACGTCTCCCTAATTGAAGGCCATGGTTACAGAGGTGACTTCTCCCTAATTGAGGGTCGTGGTTACAGAGTTGACGTCTCCCTAAGTGACATCTCTCTAATTGAGGGCTGTGGTTACAGAGGTATTTCTTTATAATTGAGGGTTGTGGTTACAGAACTGACGTCTCCATAATTGAGGCCATGGTTACAGAGGTGATGTCTCCCTAATTGAAGGCCATGGTACAGAGCTGACATCTCCCTAATTGAGGGCCATGGTTTCAGAGCTGATATCTCCCTACTTGAGGGCCATGGTTACAGAGGTGACGTCTCCCTAATTAATGGCCATGGTTACAGAGCTATGTCTCCCTAATTGAGGGCCATGGTTACAGAGGTGACATCTCCCTAATTGAGGGCCATTGTTACAGAGGTGACGTCTCCCTAATTGAGGGTCGTGGTTACAGAGGTGACGTCTCCCTATTTGAAGACCATGGTTACAGAGGTAACGTCTCCCTAATTGAGGGCCATGGTTACAGCGGTGACGTCTCCCTAATTGAGGACCATGGTTACAGAGGTGACGTCTCCCTAATTGAGGGCCATGGTTACAGAAGTGACGTCTCCCTAATTGAGGGCCGTGGTTACAGAGGTGACGTCTCCCTAATTGAGGGTCGTGGAAACAGAGGTGACGTCTCCCTAATTGAGGACCATGGTTACAGATGTGACGTCTCCCTAATTGAGGACCATGGTTACAGAGGTGACGTCTCCTTAATTGAGGGCCATGGTTACAGAGGTGACGTCTCCCTAATTGAGGGCCATGGTTACAGAGGTGACGTCTCCCTAATTGAGGGTCGTGGTTACAGAGTTGACGTCTCCCTAAGTGACGTCTCTCTAATTGAGGGCTGTGGTTACAGAGGTATTTCTCTATAATTGAGGGTTGTGGTTACAGAACTGACGTCTCCATAATTGAGGCCATGGTTACAGAGGTGATGTCTCCCTAATTGAAGGCCATGGTACAGAGCTGACATCTCCCTAATTGAGGGCCATGGTTTCAGAGCTGATATCTCCCTACTTGAGAGCCATGGTTACAGAGGTGACGTCTCCCTAATTAATGGCCATGGTTACAGAGCTATGTCTCCCTAATTGAGGGCCATGGTTACAGAGGTGACATCTCCCTAATTGAGGGCCATTGTTACAGAGGTGACGTCTCCCTAATTGAGGGTCGTGGTTACAGAGGTGACGTCTCCCTATTTGAGGACCATGGTTACAGAGGTAACATCTCCCTAATTGAGGGCCATGGTTACAACGGTGACGTCTCCCTAATTGAGGACCATGGTTACAGAGGTGACGTCTCCCTAATTGAGGGCCATGGTTACAGAAGTGACGTCTCCCTAATTGAGGACCATGGTTACAGAAGTAACGTCTCCCTAATTGAGGACCATGGTTATAGAGGTGACATCTCCCTAATTGAGGACCATGGTTACAGAAGTAACGTCTCCCTAATTGAGGACCATGGTTACAGAGGTGACGTCTCCCTAATTGACGGCAATGGTTACAGAGGTGACGTCTCTCTATTTGAGGGCCATGGTTACAGAGGTGACGTCTCCCTGATTGAGGGCCATGGTTACAAAGGTGACATCTCCCTAATTGAGGGCCATGGTTACAGAGGTGACGTCTCCCTAATTGAGGGCCATGGTTACAGAGGTGACATCTCCCAATTGAGGGCCGTGGTTACAGAGGTGACGTCTCCCTAATTGAGGACCATGGTTACAGAGGTGACGTCTCCCTAATTGAGGACCATGGTTACAGAGGTGACATCTCCCTAATTGAGGACCATGGTTACAGAAGTAACATCTCCCTAATTGAGGACCATGGTTACAGAGGTGACGTCTCCCTAATTGAGGACCATGGTTACAGAGGTGACGTCTCCCTAATTGACGGCAATGGTTACAGAGGTGACGTCTCTCTATTTGAGGGCCATGGTTACAGAGGTGACGTCTCCCTGATTGAGGGCCATGGTTACAGAGGTGACATCTCCCTAATTGAGGGCCATGGTTACAGAGGTGACGTCTCCCTAATTGAGGGCCATGGTTACAGAGGTGACATCTCCCTAATTGAGGGCCGTGGTTACAGAGGTGACGTCTCCCTAATTGAGGACCATGGTTACAGAGGTGACGTCTCCCTAATTGAGGACCATGGTTACAGAGGTGACATCTCCCTAATTGAGGACCATGGTTACAGAAGTAACATCTCCCTAATTGAGGACCATGGTTACAGAGGTGACGTCTCCCTAATTGAGGGCCATGGTTACAGAGGTAACGTCTACCTAATTGAGGACCAAGGTTACAGAGGTAACGTCTATCTAATTGAGGACCATGGTTACAGATGTGACGTCTCACTAATTGAGGGCCATGGTTACAGAGGTGATGCCTCTCTAATTGAGGGCCATGGTTACAGAGGTACTTCTCTAGAATTGAGGGTCGTGGTTACAGAACTAACGTCTCCCTAATTGAGGCCATGGTTACAGAGATGACGTCTCTCTAATTGAGGACCATGGTTACAGAGGTAACGTCTCCCTAATTGAGGGCCATGGTTACAGAGGTGACGTCTCCCTAATTGAGGGCCATGGTTACAGAAGTAACGTCTCCCTATTTGAGGGCCATGGTTACAGAGGTGACGTCTCCCTTATTGAGGGTCGTGGTTACAGAGTTGACGTCTCCCTAAGTGACGTCTCTCTAATTGAGGGCTGTGGTTACAGAGGTATTTCTCTATAATTGAGGGTTGTGGTTACAGAACTGACGTCTCCATAATTGAGGCCATGGTTACAGAGGTGATGTCTCCCTAATTGAAGGCCATGGTTACAGAGCTGACATCTCCCTAATTGAGGGCCATGGTTTCAGAGCTGATATCTCCCTACCTGAGGGCAATGGTTACAGAGGTGACGTCTCCCTAATTAATGGCCATGGTTACAGAGCTATGTCTCCCTAATTGAGGCCCATGGTTACAGAGGTGACATCTCCCTAATTGAGGGCCATTGTTACAGAGGTGACGTCTCCCTAATTGAGGGTCGTGGTTACAGAGGTGACGTCTCCCTATTTGAAGACCATGGTTACAGAGGTAACGTCTCCCTAATTGAGGGCCATGGTTACAGCGGTGACGTCTCCCTAATTGAGGACCATGGTTACAGAGGTGACGTCTCCCTAATTGAGGGCCATGGTTACAGAAGTGACGTCTCCCTAATTGAGGGCCGTGGTTACAGAGGTGACTTCTCCCTAATTGAGGGTCGTGGAAACAGAGGTGACGTCTCCCTAATTGAGGACCATGGTTACAGATGTGACGTCTCCCTAATTGAGGACCATGGTTACAGAGGTGACGTCTCCTTAATTGAGGGCCATGGTTACAGAGGTGACGTCTCCCTAATTGAAGGCCATGGTTACAGAGGTGACGTCTCCCTAATTGAGGGTCGTGGTTACATAGTTGACGTCTCCCTAAGTGACGTCTCTCTAATTGAGGGCTGTGGTTACAGAGGTATTTCTCTATAATTGAGGGTTGTGGTTACAGAACTGACGTCTCCATAATTGAGGCCATGGTTACAGAGGTGATGTCTCCCTAATTGAAGGCCATGGTACAGAGCTGACATCTCCCTAATTGAGGGCCATGGTTTCAGAGCTTATATCTCCCTACTTGAGGGCCATGGTTACAGAGGTGACGTCTCCCTAATTAATCGCCATGGTTACAGAGCTATGTCTCCCTAATTGAGGGCCATGGTTACAGAGGTGACATCTCCCTAATTGAGGGCCATTGTTACAGAGGTGACGTCTCCCTAATTGAGGGTCGTGGTTACAGAGGTGACGTCTCCCTATTTGTGGACCATGGTTACAGAGGTAACGTCTCCCTAATTGAGGGCCATGGTTACAGCGGTGACGTCTCCCTAATTGAGGACCATGGTTACAGAGGTGACGTCTCCCTAATTGAGGGCCATGGTTACAGAAGTGACGTCTCCCTAATTGAGGGCCGTGGTTACAGAGGTGACGTCTCCCTAATTGAGGGTCGTGGAAACAGAGGTGACGTCTCCCTAATTGAGGACCATGGTTACAGATGTGACGTCTCCCTAATTGAGGACCATGGTTACAGAGGTGACGTCTCCTTAATTGAGGGCCATGGTTACAGAGGTGACGTCTCCCTAATTGAGGGCCATGGTTACAGAGGTGACGTCTCCCTAATTGAGGGTCGTGGTTACAGAGTTGACGTCTCCCTAATTGAGGACCATGGTTACAGAAGTGACGTCTCCCTAATTGAGGACCATAGTTACAGAGGTGACGTCTCCCTAATTGAGGGCCATAGTTACAGAGGTAACGTCTCCCTAATTGAGGACCATGGTTACAGAGGTAACGTCTACCTAATTGAAGACCATGGTTACAGAGGTAACGTCTCCCTAATTGAGGGCCATGGTTACAGAGGTGACGTCTCCCTATTTGAGGGCCATGGTTACAGAGGTAACGTCTACCTAATTGAGGACTATGGTTACAGAGGTAACGTCTACCTAATTGAAGACCATGGTTACAGAGGTAACGTCTCCCTAATTGAGGGCCATGGTTACAGAGGTGACGTCTCCCTAATTGAGGGCCATGGTTACAGAGGTAACGTCTACCTAATTGAGGACCATGGTTACAGAGGTAACGTCTACCTAATTGAGGGCCGTGGTTACAGAGGTGACGTCTCCCTAATTGAGGGCCGTGGTTACAGAGGTGACGTCTCCCTGATTGAGGGCCATGGTTACAGAGTTGACGTCTCCCTAATTGAGGACCATGGTTACAGAGGTGACGTCTCCCTAATTTAGGACCATGGTTACAGAGGTGACGTCTCCCTAATTGAGGACCATGGTTACAGAGGTGACGTCTCCCTAATTGAGGACCATGGTTACAGAGGTGACGTCTCCCTAATTGAGGACCATGGTTACAGAGGTGACGTCTCCCTAATTGAGGCCATGGTTACAGAGGTGACGTCTCCCTAATTGAGGGCCATGGTTACAGAGTTGACGTCTCCCTAATTGAGGACCATGGTTACAGAGGTGACGTCTCCCTAATTGAGGACCGTGGTTACAGAGGTAACATCTCCCTAATTGAGGGCCATGGTTACAGCGGTGACGTCTCCCTAATTGAGGACCATGGTTACAGAGGTGACGTCTCCCTAATTGAGGGCCATGGTTACAGAAGTGACGTCTCCCTAATTGAGGACCATGGTTACAGAAGTAACGTCTCCCTAATTGAGGACCATGGTTATAGAGGTGACATCTCCCTAATTGAGGACCATGGTTACAGAAGTAACGTCTCCCTAATTGAGGACCATGGTTACAGAGGTGACGTCTCCCTAATTGACGGCAATGGTTACAGAGGTGACGTCTCTCTATTTGAGGGCCATGGTTACAGAGGTGACGTCTCCCTGATTGAGGGCCATGGTTACAAAGGTGACATCTCCCTAATTGAGGGCCATGGTTACAGAGGTGACGTCTCCCTAATTGAGGGCCATGGTTACAGAGGTGACATCTCCCTAATTGAGGGCCGTGGTTACAGAGGTGACGTCTCCCTAATTGAGGACCATGGTTACAGAGGTGACGTCTCCCTAATTGAGGACCATGGTTACAGAGGTGACATCTCCCTAATTGAGGACCATGGTTACAGAAGTAACATCTCCCTAATTGAGGACCATGGTTACAGAGGTGACGTCTCCCTAATTGAGGACCATGGTTACAGAGGTGACGTCTCCCTAATTGACGGCAATGGTTACAGAGGTGACGTCTCTCTATTTGAGGGCCATGGTTACAGAGGTGACGTCTCCCTGATTGAGGGCCATGGTTACAGAGGTGACATCTCCCTAATTGAGGGCCATGGTTACAGAGGTGACGTCTCCCTAATTGAGGGCCATGGTTACAGAGGTGACATCTCCCTAATTGAGGGCCGTGGTTACAGAGGTGACGTCTCCCTAATTGAGGACCATGGTTACAGAGGTGACGTCTCCCTAATTGAGGACCATGGTTACAGAGGTGACATCTCCCTAATTGAGGACCATGGTTACAGAAGTAACATCTCCCTAATTGAGGACCATGGTTACAGAGGTGACGTCTCCCTAATTGAGGGCCATGGTTACAGAGGTAACGTCTACCTAATTGAGGACCAAGGTTACAGAGGTAACGTCTATCTAATTGAGGACCATGGTTACAGATGTGACGTCTCACTAATTGAGGGCCATGGTTACAGAGGTGATGCCTCTCTAATTGAGGGCCATGGTTACAGAGGTACTTCTCTAGAATTGAGGGTCGTGGTTACAGAACTAACGTCTCCCTAATTGAGGCCATGGTTACAGAGATGACGTCTCTCTAATTGAGGACCATGGTTACAGAGGTAACGTCTCCCTAATTGAGGGCCATGGTTACAGAGGTGACGTCTCCCTAATTGAGGGCCATGGTTACAGAAGTAACGTCTCCCTATTTGAGGGCCATGGTTACAGAGGTGACGTCTCCCTTATTGAGGGTCGTGGTTACAGAGTTGACGTCTCCCTAAGTGACGTCTCTCTAATTGAGGGCTGTGGTTACAGAGGTATTTCTCTATAATTGAGGGTTGTGGTTACAGAACTGACGTCTCCATAATTGAGGCCATGGTTACAGAGGTGATGTCTCCCTAATTGAAGGCCATGGTTACAGAGCTGACATCTCCCTAATTGAGGGCCATGGTTTCAGAGCTGATATCTCCCTACCTGAGGGCAATGGTTACAGAGGTGACGTCTCCCTAATTAATGGCCATGGTTACAGAGCTATGTCTCCCTAATTGAGGCCCATGGTTACAGAGGTGACATCTCCCTAATTGAGGGCCATTGTTACAGAGGTGACGTCTCCCTAATTGAGGGTCGTGGTTACAGAGGTGACGTCTCCCTATTTGAAGACCATGGTTACAGAGGTAACGTCTCCCTAATTGAGGGCCATGGTTACAGCGGTGACGTCTCCCTAATTGAGGACCATGGTTACAGAGGTGACGTCTCCCTAATTGAGGGCCATGGTTACAGAAGTGACGTCTCCCTAATTGAGGGCCGTGGTTACAGAGGTGACTTCTCCCTAATTGAGGGTCGTGGAAACAGAGGTGACGTCTCCCTAATTGAGGACCATGGTTACAGATGTGACGTCTCCCTAATTGAGGACCATGGTTACAGAGGTGACGTCTCCTTAATTGAGGGCCATGGTTACAGAGGTGACGTCTCCCTAATTGAAGGCCATGGTTACAGAGGTGACGTCTCCCTAATTGAGGGTCGTGGTTACATAGTTGACGTCTCCCTAAGTGACGTCTCTCTAATTGAGGGCTGTGGTTACAGAGGTATTTCTCTATAATTGAGGGTTGTGGTTACAGAACTGACGTCTCCATAATTGAGGCCATGGTTACAGAGGTGATGTCTCCCTAATTGAAGGCCATGGTACAGAGCTGACATCTCCCTAATTGAGGGCCATGGTTTCAGAGCTTATATCTCCCTACTTGAGGGCCATGGTTACAGAGGTGACGTCTCCCTAATTAATCGCCATGGTTACAGAGCTATGTCTCCCTAATTGAGGGCCATGGTTACAGAGGTGACATCTCCCTAATTGAGGGCCATTGTTACAGAGGTGACGTCTCCCTAATTGAGGGTCGTGGTTACAGAGGTGACGTCTCCCTATTTGTGGACCATGGTTACAGAGGTAACGTCTCCCTAATTGAGGGCCATGGTTACAGCGGTGACGTCTCCCTAATTGAGGACCATGGTTACAGAGGTGACGTCTCCCTAATTGAGGGCCATGGTTACAGAAGTGACGTCTCCCTAATTGAGGGCCGTGGTTACAGAGGTGACGTCTCCCTAATTGAGGGTCGTGGAAACAGAGGTGACGTCTCCCTAATTGAGGACCATGGTTACAGATGTGACGTCTCCCTAATTGAGGACCATGGTTACAGAGGTGACGTCTCCTTAATTGAGGGCCATGGTTACAGAGGTGACGTCTCCCTAATTGAGGGCCATGGTTACAGAGGTGACGTCTCCCTAATTGAGGGTCGTGGTTACAGAGTTGACGTCTCCCTAATTGAGGACCATGGTTACAGAAGTGACGTCTCCCTAATTGAGGACCATAGTTACAGAGGTGACGTCTCCCTAATTGAGGGCCATAGTTACAGAGGTAACGTCTCCCTAATTGAGGACCATGGTTACAGAGGTAACGTCTACCTAATTGAAGACCATGGTTACAGAGGTAACGTCTCCCTAATTGAGGGCCATGGTTACAGAGGTGACGTCTCCCTATTTGAGGGCCATGGTTACAGAGGTAACGTCTACCTAATTGAGGACTATGGTTACAGAGGTAACGTCTACCTAATTGAAGACCATGGTTACAGAGGTAACGTCTCCCTAATTGAGGGCCATGGTTACAGAGGTGACGTCTCCCTAATTGAGGGCCATGGTTACAGAGGTAACGTCTACCTAATTGAGGACCATGGTTACAGAGGTAACGTCTACCTAATTGAGGGCCGTGGTTACAGAGGTGACGTCTCCCTAATTGAGGGCCGTGGTTACAGAGGTGACGTCTCCCTGATTGAGGGCCATGGTTACAGAGTTGACGTCTCCCTAATTGAGGACCATGGTTACAGAGGTGACGTCTCCCTAATTTAGGACCATGGTTACAGAGGTGACGTCTCCCTAATTGAGGACCATGGTTACAGAGGTGACGTCTCCCTAATTGAGGACCATGGTTACAGAGGTGACGTCTCCCTAATTGAGGACCATGGTTACAGAGGTGACGTCTCCCTAATTGAGGCCATGGTTACAGAGGTGACGTCTCCCTAATTGAGGGCCATGGTTACAGAGTTGACGTCTCCCTAATTGAGGACCATGGTTACAGAGGTGACGTCTCCCTAATTGAGGACCGTGGTTTTAATCAAATTGGAGGTATTGATGACTTGGTATTATACTTACGGTAAGAGATTAATGGAACGCAGACCGTGCAGGCATATCACAAGGACGCAGTCAATTGGCGCCTATTAAAAAACAATCTAACAAAATGATTTTTTAATTTTTTATCCTTCATAATTTATGTTCTAACAGGCCCACAATATGGTTACTTAAATACGATTTGGATATAGTTTTTCTTTTTTTGTTGTTGCTAAATGCTAAATCCATTTGGATAAGCTGGTAGCATAGCTAAGCAGTTACAAATCGGAGTTGTGATGCAGTGATGGTGTAATGGGTAAGGATTGGTAACGATGACATGAACAT
>NW_028161270.1:0-68875 GCF_964263955.1 Coregonus lavaretus
ACAAGTACATTTTCCAACAATTGTTTACAGACAGATTATTTGACTTATAATTCACTGTATCACAATTCCAGTGGGTCAGAAGTTTACATACACTAAGTTGACTGTGCCTTTAAACAGCTTGGAAAATTCCAGAAAACGATGTCATGGCTTTAGAAGCTTCTGATAGGCTAATTGACATCATTTGAGTCAATTGGAGGTGTACCTGTAGATGTATTTCAAGGCCTACCTCTGTAGCTCAATTGGTAGAGCATGGCGCTTGTAACGCCAGGGTAGTGGGTTCAATCCCCGGGACCACCCATTCGTTTAAAAAAAACGTATACACACATGACTGTAAGTCACTTTGGATAAAAGCGTCTGCTAAATGGCTTATTATATTATATAAAGAGACATTCAACCGGTGAATATGTGTCCTTTGGTCTGGAGTACAAATTTGAGATTTTTGGTTCCAACCGCTGTGTCTTTGTGAGACGCTGTGTGGGTGAACGGATGATCTCTGCATGTGTATTTCTCACCGTAAAACATTGGAGGAGGAGGTGTGATGGTGTGGGGGTGCTTTGCTGGTGACACTGTCTGTGATTTATTTAGAATTCAAGGCACACTTAACCAACATGGCTACCACAGCATTCTGCAGCGATACGCCATCCCATCTGGTTGGGGCTTAGTGGGACTATCATTTGTTTTTTGCAGGACACTGACCCAACACTCCAGGCTGTGTAAGGGCTATTTTACCAAGAAGGAGAGTGATGGAGTGCTGCATCAGATGACCTGGCCTCCACAATCGCCTGACCTCAACCCAATTGAGATGGTTTGGGATGAGTCGGACGGCAGAGTGAAGGAAAGCAGCCAACAAGTGCTCAGCATATGTGGGAACTTCCTGGTGAAGCTGGTTGAGAGAATGCCAAGAGTGTGCAAAGCTGTCATCAAGGCAAAGAGTGGCTATTTGAAGAATCTCAAATATAAAATATATTTTGATTTGTTTAACACTTTTTTGGTTACTACATGATTCCATATGTGTTATTTCATAGTTTTGATGTCTTCACTATTATTCTACAATGTAGAAAATAGTAAAAATAAAGAAAAACCCTTGAATGAGTAGGTGTGTCCAAACTTTTGACTGGTACTGTATATGTTGATGAGGGTGGGGCTTAAGTTGCATCCCTGTCTCACCCTCCGGCCCTTTAGCAAGAAATGTGTGTTTTTTGCCCATTGGATTCTTTAATGTCGTATGTTTTCCCCCCCAATACCACTTTCCATCAATTTGTATAGCAGGCCCTCATGACAAATTGAGTCAAAAGCTTTTTTGAAATCAACAAAGCATAAGAAGACTGTTTTGGTTTGTTTGTTTGTCAATTAGGGTGTGCAGGGTGAATACGTGGTCTGTCGTACGGTAATTTGGTAAAAAGCCAATTTGACATTTGCTCAGTACATTGTTTTCACTGAGGAAATGAACTAGTCTGCTGTTAATGATAATGCAGAGGATTTTCCCCGGGTTGCTGTTGACGCATATCCCACGGTAGTTATTGGGGTCAAATTTGTCTCCAATTTGGTGGATTGGGGTGATCCGTCCTTAGTTCCAAATATTGGGGAATATGCCAGAGCTGAGGATGATGTTAAAGAGTTTAAGAATAGCCAATTGGAATTTTTGGTCTGTATATTTTATCATCATTTCATTTAGGATACCATCAACACCACAGGCCTTTTTGGGTTGGAGGGTATGTATTTTGTCCTGTAGTTCCTTCATTGTAATTGGAGAATCCAGTGGGTTCTGGTAGTCTTTAATAGTTGATTCTAAGATTTGTATTTGATCACGTATATCATCATATATGTTTTTGCTGTTTGTTCTTTGTTATAGGTCCAAAAATATTGGAGAAGTGGTTTATCCATATATCTCCGATTTGGATAGATAACTCTTCGTGTGGTTAGATTCTATGGATTCTTCAATTATGTTGAGTTGATTTCTGGTGTGCTGTTCCTTCTTTTTCCGTAGTGTATTGTTTTAGTGATTCACCATAGTGAAGGCGTAGGCTCAGGGCTTCTGGGTCTCTATGTTTTTGGTTGGATAGTTTTCTCAATTTCTTTCTTAGGTTTTTGCATTCTTCATCAAACCATTTGTCATTGTTGTTCATTTTCTTAGGTTGTCTGCTTGACATTTTTAGATTTGATAGGGAAGCTGAGAGGTCAAATATACTGTTTAGTAGGGGTGTAACGATTCATTTTAACAACGATTCGATTTGTATCACGATTCGTGGTTGTCGATACGATTCAAGGACGATATTGGTTCATTTAGAACGATACGATCCGAAACGATTCAGTGACTTGAAATCGATTCAGTAACCTTTTAGCCAAAAATTCAACCAGTGTGACTGAAATAAATAGCTGGATACTGGACAGTGCAGGTGAAGTTTCCTAGATTCCTGTTTCTTGTAATGGAATCAGGTATCAATTAATTATGAATTTAAATAAACAAGTAAACAACAATGAATGGCAAATGCATTCACATTTTATTTGAATAAAGTGCAAACAACACTTTAGGTTGAATTAACAGGAAGTTAAAATTGTCTGATCTCATTTTCAATATTCAATACATTTTCAATAAAAGTACAGTAAGTGCAACCAACATTTCAACAGTAGGTTTACCTGCTACCTCTGCTTTTGTTTTTCAACATAAAAATATTACAATATTAATATCAAAAATAAAGTGCAACCAACATCTCTTCAGGTTGAATAAAGAGTAGGTTTACCTGCTACTTCTGCTTTTGTTTTTCAACATGAAAATATTCAATATTATTATCAAAAATAAAGTGTAATATTAGTAATATTGTAATGTTGAAAAACAAAAGCAGAAGTAGCAGGTAAACCTACTGTTAATTCAACCTGAAGAGATGTTGGTTGCACTTTATTTTTGATATTAATATTGAATATTTTCATGTTGAAAAACAAAAGCAGAAGTAGCAGGTAAACCTACTCTTTATTCAACCTGAAGAGATGTTGGTTGCACTTTATTTTTGATATTAATATTGTAATATTATATTACAATATTAATATAAAAAATAAAGTGCAACCAACATCTCTTCAGGTTGAATAAAGAGTAGGTTTACCTGCTACTTCTGCTTTTGTTTTTCAACAGTACAATACAAATACAGTATTAATATCAAAAATAAAGTGCAACCAACATCTCTTCAGGTTGAATTAACAGTAGGTTTACCTGCTACTTCTGCTTTTGTTTTTCAACATTACAATACAAATACAGTATTAATATCAAAAATAAAGTGCAATCAACATTTATTCAGGTTGAATGAGCAGTGGATGAACCTGCTACTACTCTCATTTTAATAAACAAACAATATTCAACAAAAGATCAAGTGTAACCTACTAGGCTACTCTTCAATGACTACAGAATTTTTTTCAAAAATATCAACTGATCAACATGATCTGGCCGCAGAACACTTCTCTGTGCGTTCACTATGTCGCCAGCAGTACTAAAAATTCGTTCTGCTGGCACACTGGTGCCTGGAATGCACAGGTACCGTTTAGCAAGGGTGGAAAGTACAGGTAGCTCTTTCTCCTGAGATCTCCACCACTTCATGGCATTTTCAGTCAAAGGCAACGCATCTTTTGCTCGGTACCTTAACACCTCTGCTCTGGCTGTCTTGCTTGTGGATTTTCTTTCTCTTTGGGTGAAGGAATCGCCAAACAGCGCATCTAAGGCTTTCTTCTTACAAGGAGGTGACTCATTTGGAGCTACAATATAAGAAATATATTTCAAAATATAGTCATGTTTCTCATTAATACAAAACAACAACAATCTTTTATTGGTATCACATGAAACACACCTGTGGTCTCTTCATTGAATCCTGACAGCTTTGTGCTTGAGCTTCCCTCGTCTTCCTCCTGATTTCCCATTGCTTGCATCTATTGATGTAAGAATGTGTGAACTGTTCAAATTTCTGCTCTGTAATACTGCACACATACATTTAGAGGAAGATAAAGAACAGATGAGATTTGAGAGAGGACAAATGAAAGGGGAGAAGAGAAAAGAGCAGAGGAAAGAGGAGAGAAGAGTTACCTGGTGGGACACTTCTGCCTCAAAAACCAGTTTTGTGTAGACCTGTTCTCTGTCCTCTTTTTCCAGGTAGGGCAGTTCTTTAAATCGCGGGTCCAACGCTGATGCTGTTTAAAGAACAAGAATATTGCATTCATTGCATTATTAAATTAAGTTGACCTGAAATTGCAAGTGATGACCACCTCCTCATACACAAAATAATCAGAAGATTAAACTTTAGTATGTTTAAAAGAAATGTGGCACAGTGATGATGTAAAGCCACCATGAACTAAGAATTGTATTGCAGATATCTTGTTTACTTTTCCATATGAAAAAACAACTCAAATTCAAACTTGAAAACGCAAAGGTGTGGCATTTTACAAATTAATACAGTCTAATAACCTAAAATATTAACCAAGTTGATTTTAATTAAGACTCCAAATTAATTACCTATGTTGAGAGCATCTTGGGTGCCTCTGTAGCGTGTGGAGAGGTCACTGGCCATCACCCTCTTAATCTCTGCAACCAGGTTTGAGTCGTCTTCGCATGGCTGTAGGTGTTTCAGCAGTTTTGCTTGAAGAGGAGCAATTACAGAGAGAGTTGGCTGGTCTTCTTCACACATCACAGTGGTTGCCATTTTGACAGGACCCATCAACTGAACAATGTCATCCATGTTGGCAATATCACTCTCACTCAGCGTGCCTACATCTGTGACCCCCTTTCGTAGATCCTTGGACATCAGAGTTGTCATTATAGCTGGCTGTTGTTCCAAAAAATGTTCAAGCATTTCGAATGAACTGTTCCATCTGGTGATTATGTCTTGGATCAGTTTATGTTTTGGTAAATCCATCAGAGTTTGTTTTTCCTGTAGGGCGTGACATGCAATCGGGCTGCGGTGAAAATATCCAACAATTTTTCGCACTTTTCCCAACAACCTGGAAGCACGGTCCACCCCCGAACCCTTCTGCGAGGCAAGGTTGTGTAAGAGTGCGTCAATTCAAGTCTGGTATTGGAATGAAAGACATCATTGAAGTTATTGCAAATCAAGCTAAGTTTATTAAATGCAAATGTATAAATGATAAGTATGAGGGTTCGTATACGGGCTCACTGATGCACCACGCAGGGAGATCAGAGAACTGGCGGCTGTCTCACATGTTCTTCCTTAAATACCCTTGACAGAGATAGTTCCTGTTTCTGAACAGGCCTGTCTGAGCAGAGGCTGGGCGTGGTTTAGACTTGCCGCCTGTTCGTTGGCGCGCGGGTTGGTCCCAATCCCTAGGCGCTGAGTTGCCAGGCGTAGTTCTGTCTCTGGCAGATGTCCTCAAATTTATGTCCTTAATCAGCCCTGTTTCATTGCAACTTTACTTCTTATTCTGTTCTTTTTAGTAAAACCACAGAGATACGGCCTATCGTGACTTAACAGCTGATAACTCCACTGACAGTTAGTCACACACCGCTTCCTTGAGCAGAATATCTACACCCTGGGTATCTGATTTTGAGAAACCAACAGTTTCTGTCCAAAGGTTGAATTCTTGTATTTCAACAAACAAGTTATCTGATATTGAGAAACCAATTTCTATCCAAAGGTTAAATTCTTGTATTTCAACAAACAAGTTTATCTGATATTGAGAA
Organism: Coregonus lavaretus; assembly: GCF_964263955.1. NCBI lineage: Eukaryota > Metazoa > Chordata > Actinopteri > Salmoniformes > Salmonidae > Coregonus > Coregonus lavaretus. The sequence goes on from NW_028161270.1 coordinate 5,675, forward strand.
ACCAATTTCTATCCAAAGGTTAAACTCTTGTATTTCAACAAACAAATTAAATCCCAACAATCCCCCTTTTGACACCCCCAAAGGTGTCACATACCAAAAATCATCACAAAAATGAGGAAAAAATATAACACACCAATTCAATTACAAATCTGTAAGTAGTAGAAAACCATCAAGTCCTCCCCTACACCTAACATGTACTGAGTTGGCTGCCAGCCACCCAGGAATCCTTTACCTTCACATCAGGAGGAACAACAATTACAGTGGAAAAAATATAAAAATGTTTACTTTGTATCAGCCAAACAGTGATATATATTTTTAGGCAAACCATGGATCGTTCAGCTTGGTCTCAGGGTCAGCAGCAGACTCTTCTTCGTGGGCCTGTAGCAATGGCATCATGCCCAAAGCCTGCACGACGTCTACTACTGACTTCCTGAGGCAAGGGACGATACAAGCAGAACAGCACATTAACAGTAAAAACACAAGTATTAGGGTCAGGAATCCAGTAACCACCATAGATGTATACTCACGAACCAGCCACCCATCCAGAAGAACAGCCCACCACTCCCTATACCAGCCATACCTGTCATTTCAGCTGACAGTTTGTCCAGGCCAACCAGGGCCTTCGTGATGCTTCCATCAGGACTAGTATTGTTAGGAATAAACGTACAGCATTGTTCCCCAAACATTATACATACTCCTCCCTGGTTGGCAAGCATCATATCAAGCAATAACCTGTTCTGTCTGGCAACCCTGGAAGTGGCTTCTAGTTGTTCTGACATTCCAGTCAGGGCGATGCGGGTGTAGTTAACAAAACGCTGTTGATTATAGTAAATGTAATTTATCCAAGACCGTTGTTTGGCAGCATCAATAGCAGGACCTATAATAGGCAATAAGTGCCATAAGCCATCATTCCTGTTAAGTGCCTGGAATTGTAATGGCACTCCCACGGGCACACCCAGTACATTGGTGCCAATATCCTCTCCTGCTGACCATGGAGCACTACGCCTTACTCTTCTCGACTCCCTGTCGGGAGTTTTTTGAGAAATACCCAAAAGCTGGTCTGAGGAAACATCAATAATGGTCAGAGGTACAATTAAACTTGCCAGTGCACATGTGCCCTTCCAATCCCCCTTTAGGATTGGAGTCAGCCTTCTATTAGGGCCACAGATCCACCAGACATCAGCTACTCCCTTTGTCTGGTTCTTGCCTTTTACAGGCCACGTGCTGTTCATAGTTATGTTTACTACACAGTCCCCAGGTGGCAGCCTACCATAATTCTTTCCCGCACCTGTCCCCGTGATACAACTGTAATTACCCCCATAAGCTTTAACACCTGCCGGTGCTTTCTGTGGGGGAACCTCGGGGAAAATTAAACTTAAGGTCTTGCACAGGGTTGTGTTTGGCGCTGAGTGATAGAACTCTTCTAATATGCACTGCCATCCTTCCCCTTCTCCTAAGGCGAATGGGTGGGTTGCCAACCCAGGTCTCGCATGACCACAAACAACACAATCCTGTCTTCCCAATGTCCTAGCAGTATACCTCATGTATGCCAACCAGGTGTTATCATTCCCTCCATAGCCAGTCTCTGTTCCCAGCTGATCGCTGTCCGTTATATCCCTAACATTAATTACCTGTACAGGATCTGATTCCCTAGTGGGCCGAGTCTGAGTCGGTTCTGGAGTGGTGGTGCCGTTCAACTGGGTCTGTTTGTCCCTCATCGCAGGTTTAGGCGTAACTGCAAGGGTGAACATCCCCATGGTGTCTGGTCCGGATCGCACTGCTGCTAGGGTGTACACCCCTGCATCTGTAAGTTTAATGTCTTGGATGGTTAGCAGAATTTCATCGCCTTTACAAGCACCCCCTCTGGGTCTCTGCACACCCTTTATTATTGAAAACCTTCCCGCTTTAGAAGCGTCTTTTAATGCATATGGATAACCCCTTCTCCATTCCCAAAATGTGCCAACATTTGTGACCACATAATCCCAGTATGGACACCATTTACCTTCACATAGATAAATGTCCCTTTGCAATACATATGGATATAGTTTGTTGCAGTTATCCTTCTGATTGTAAATGCAACCTATGTCCCCAGTTCCACTAGCCCTATTTCTCCATGACCAAATTTTACATGGTTCCAGGGACACCACTTGAGATTCCCCTTCCTGTAAGGTAATGACTATGTTATGGTACTGGGTGGGGGCTGTGAACACTACTTCCCCTAAGCTCAACCCCACGACTAACCACAACATCAACATCACTCCCCTTCTGTTGCTAAGTCCTGTTCTACCTGATCTAGAGTTCTCCCCGGAGTTATATCTTTAGCACAATGTGTCCTGTGATACCACACGTCTTTCTTGTCTGTGTTTACCCTCAGTGAGTGGCTTCATACCCCCATTTATGGAGTTATCAATACCAGAGTTCTCAACCAGTTCGTTCGCCAGCGTGGTGATGGTCACTCAAGCGCTTTGGTCACGGGCCCGTCCGGTGCTATGTTGTTGGAGATGAAAGTACAGCACATATATCCAAACAGAACACAAACCCCGTCCCGCTCAGCCAAAAGCATATCTAAAGCTATTCTATTCTGCCCTTTCATTAAGCTAGTTACCGCTGTCTGCTCAGCTAATCCCTTTATTGCATCACGAGTGTGGTTTATAAATCTTTATAATTTATCCAATCTACGTTTTTATTAATTGTTGACCACCAGAAAATACTTGATTCAAACCCAGCTGCGATCTGATTGTGGATCCCATCAATATATATCCTTTCATCAAAGGATCCCGGGAGGAGGTCCTACTTTCTACGTGACAACTCACCAGTCTCTGACACGTTTGATTGTTTGCGTATGTAGGTGAGTTCACAATCAGTTATCACCACACATCCATCAGATGTCAGCACGGGCCTGGTTTTAGTTCCTAAAATCCTCTGGCTGCAACAAAGAGGAGAGATTAGTCATGGTCTCTTTTAGTTGTGACATTCTCTGTGTGGGAGCAGGAGCTAAGAGGCCCTACCCTGTATCCTATCTTACTAGTCCTAGAAAAACAATTAGAATCCCCTGTGATTTCAAACTGAGGCAACCCAGGTTGGGATGACTTTGTTATCGGGGGATACAGATAGTGCAAGTTACCATAAGACTCTTCCACATCATTCCCAGGTGGCTTGCATGGAGGATAAACCTGACAGAGAGTTAAAGCCTGTCAAGGGGAACGGAGTAGTTGTTAACCTTGGTTTGGCTGTCCTACAGGCATAACAGTCCTCTTTAGACCGTATACTGAATTCATTCCAACCACAGGTTAAAATCTATTTACTCCGTCTCCATCTGTACTACTTCCTTCAGGTCTATAGTTTGCACTGTCTCACTACCTCCCTCAGAGAGATTTACTCTATAGGGTGCCCCAGTTGAAGAAGATATCTCACTTGTCAGGTCTGTAATCTGTTTTAGCATAATTCAGACTTTCAGACAGTACTTACCCTTATATGGGTCGCACTGCCATTTCTGATAATTCCCTACTTTCGCAATACTACACCTGTCCCTAAACTGTGTATGGAGATTGGTGATGTCCTTCCCTAAGGTCCCTAGTATTTCCCCTTTCCCTACGTCTAGCTGTCTCCTATGCCTTTTCAACTTGTGTTAGGTTAACTACCACTTCTGGCTGAAACAGGAGGGTCCGTGTGTGTTAGGAATATGGCCCCCACAATCAGACAGCTACCTACCGTCAGGAGACCTGTGAATCCCCACCCTCGCCCTGAGAACATGTCAGACGCCAACCCATTGCTTCACCTTCTACCGAACTCACACAGGGATGATCAGACAGGGTAAGGGAATCTTCGTTAAGGAGCCAACCCCCGAGCCCTAGTGGTGATCGGTTCTTTCTCCTAACTCTGTGTTTGTTCATCAGGTGTAACTGGGTTTACCTTTTTGCAGTGTGTGACATGCACCCAGGTGGATCTAATAGGACTTGATAGGGCCCTTCCCAACAGGCCTGCTTCCGGACTGGATCCACACCCAGTCCCCTGGTGAGATAGAGTGGGTCACCTTCTCCTTTAGTTCACCTGTGGGGCACAAAACCTCTGACATACGGGTGTGGTTAATAAACTATCTTCACACATACATGTTGAGCTCTCAATTTCTAGAGCTCTCAATTTCTATTGTTGTTTTTTATTTTTTATTTAATCCTATCATTATTATTTAATCCTATCACTCCCCCTTTTTGACACATGATTTGCCCATGTGTCAATATTACCACCTTTCTAAACCATCCTTATGTAATTTATCATCCAATTGCCATGCCTATCATTTTTGAGATTGTCTTTTGCTTCTTTATTGCTCCTCCCACTTCCTTTGTCTTTTATGGCAGCTAAATTCAACTTTCATCCAGTTCAGAATCAATTAGTAATCCAATCAATCAATCTCTTATCTTGTAAAAACACTTATGTTTAGTTCAAACTCTGTTCTACCCAGGCTCTCCCGGGCTTGACCTGAAGACTAATTGTTGGACATGACAAGTCTATTTCTAGTTCACCTAAGTCTTCTGTCTAGCAACAAAGAATAAAAACCTCTATGTTCATGATTAACCCAGTTATATCTAATAGCCCACCAAAAAACCTCATCATCTGTAAATCACTACCAATGTCATATCCCTCGTTACTCTCTACCATTTGGATAACATCCCTGATGTATGTATGCTTCCTTAGAGTTCCAAATTACTTTACCATGGGCTGCCATTGCCTTCCCATAGATAAGATCACCTAATTTACCCGTATGCAGTACATAATGGAGTACCCAAGCTTTACAGGAGTTTATCATTACCAAAAAGCTCATCATTTGTTTTTTGTTTTAACGGTTTTGGCGCTTCAAATATAGCAGTTTTCCTGGATGAGTTTAACATTCGCCCCTCCTGTGTTATAGTGTGTCCTAGGTAAATGACCTCGCTCTGCCAAAGTTGAAGTTTCTTTTTGCTCACTTTGTGTCCCTGTTCTGCCAGGAAGGTTAACAATTGGATTGTATCCTTCTTACATCCCTCCTGAGTGGGATTAGCCAATAGAATATCATCTACATAAACTAATATTTGCTTCCTTCCCTAGGTTCAAACTTTCCCAAATTCCTAGTTATAGCCTGGGCTAAGATTGTAAGACTTTCCGAGTAGCCTTGAGGCATCCTAGCCTAAGTCCATTTCCTTCCCTGAAAAGTAAAGCCAAACCACCCCTGACTATCCGGATGAACTGGGATACTAAAGAAAGCATTAGCTAAATCTATCACTGTAAAATAGGAGTTCTCTGGTACGCATGGAACTCTGGGAATGATATTTCTACTAACCCCCTGCAAGTCCATGACCATCCTCCAGTCGGCGCTAGGTGCCTCCTTTCTAACAGGAAATGCTGGAGAGTTTCATTGTACCTCATCTACAGGAATTATCACCCCTCCCTTAAGTAAATGCTCAAATGTAGGTGTTATCCCTTTTATTGCTTCTGGTTTCATAGTATATTGCTTTTGGTATGGTCTATTATCGAATCGAGGAATCACTTGTACTGGAGCTACCCCCCTTAATTAGTCCTACATCTGCTGTCCTTGTGACCATAATTTGAATGGAATTGCTGCTAACTCAGCCTCCTGTTCCTGAGTTAAGAAAATCTCTTCCTGTCATCCGTTAAAACTTATCTCCAGGTGGACTCTGGGCTGGGTTTTTGCTCTCCAATTCAACTTTCTTCTATATCTCCCAGTGGAGTGGCCATACTGATCCCCATTTGGTGTATTCTGCCAGTCAGTAATGTTTTTTTTTCCTGTTTTATCCATTTACCTAGTGATAACCATTCCTCTGAATGTTCTTTCACTAGGGCAACATGGGGGCTCGTCCTTTCTCTGTACAGCCTCTGGCTCTGTGAACCCATTTTAACCCAATTTGAAAAAAAAAAACAATCCCAAATAGCCAGGCCTCACTCAATTTGATAGCTCACTTTTATGACCTAAATACTGCCTAACTGAGATGAGCTAATCTCTTTCTCCTGGTTATAATCTAGAGATGGTGATACACACAAAACATGATATCCCCAGTCTTAACCCATCAATAATTGTTTGTATCATTCTAATTCCTCATATCTAATTCATTAAACCACTCAAAATTCCTCGAGTATACAATTATTATTTAATTGATTACCCTAACTCTGCTACATGTGATCTCATCTCAAATTATCCATTATCAATTATTTATTCAATCCCCTAGGAAAATCTGTCTCCCCTTATATTGTTCCTGTCCTCACTGTACTACGTTAGCTCTTCCATGATAATTAGTTCAATTTAACCCTCTATTTGCTTTGTACTATATTATACATTACGTCTAAAACAACATTACTTATGGTCAGTTTATTCCGCCATCATTTTATCCAACAACGCCACAATCTTAAACTCATATGGGGCGGCTGGCAGTTTAGTGACCAATAGCGCCGCGCCAACAACCGAGAGGTCGCCGGTTACAATCCCTGAGCCGACCAGGCGAAAAATCTGCCGATGTGCCCTCGAGCAAGGCACTCAACCCCAATTGCTCCCATAAATCGCTCTGGACAAGAGCGTCTGCCAAATTACCAAAAATGCAAATGTAAATATTCTCTACTTTCTCACCCATGACGCACGTCTGCGTTCGGTGAGCAAGTTTAGAACATTCTCTCGTCAGATACCCACATGCGTTCCCAGCCAACTGCCAGTCTTTTCTGGCTCCAAAAGCCACACTTTCGCTCTCTCCAGCCCCTCCCTCTGTCTCACTTCCTCTTCTATTTTCTTCACTTCTTCTCGTCGTTTCTCCTCTTCCCTTCGGCAGTGTCTCCAGTTCTCTTCTCCTCTGTCTCCTCTGCTTATAGTAGACAAGCCTCCCCATTCTTCTTCTCTTCTCTCTTCATTGGTACTTTCTCTCTCTTCTTCACCTTCTTCTTACCATCCTTTCCCCCATTAACTTCTAAGGTTGATTTTAAAATTTTCAATGTTGTTTCTGCCATTCTTATTAATGTTTGTTATGCGTAATTAAATTCACGCCACTAGATTATGTAATCGTTCGTTTTGTCTGTAGGATATATGTTAATTTTTATATTACTATTTACTAGAATAATTTTATCTTGTTGTCATAATTTTAGTCACTTATCACAATTCTATACAGTAATAACATTCAACACATACAATACATGAACACAGTTATTATTCCTAATTATTTTGCACGCTTATTGGGTAGTCCCAATAGACAGCGTATTATACTGGCTACAACCACATACAATTTCCAATTCAGTTTATATAGGCTCCAACCATATGTAAACTAATTTTGTTCGTCTATATAACCACAGGGCTCCAACCCTTGTGAGTTAAACTTAATCACATACATAAACAGTTATTTCTCTCGTGTTGGCTCCAACCACACACGGTAACTTCTAAAAACTACAGGGCTCCAACCCTTTTTTCTCTCGTGCTGGCTACAACCATACACGGTAACTTATAAAAACTACAGGGCTCCAACCCTTTTTTCTCTCGTGCTGGCTACAACCATACACGGTAATTTATAAAAACTACAGGGTCCAACCCTTTTTTCTCTCGTGCTGGCTACAACCATACACGGTAAAAGCATTAATTATACAGGCTACAACCATATATAATTAGGCCATGGCTTTAACCCACATATTTATCAACCAATTTGCATTTGTCAATTAGTATAATAAATTTAGTTAATTTTAATGTATTAAATAGAATTCACTTACATCAAACAGGTGTTTCACAAAATAATTTGGATAATGCCAATATGCAGATTTCAGTTGTATAACAATAGGTATCTGCTAACCTTTTATAGAAGACCGGTCTCTTTGTGAAACACACCGTCCGACGACAGCGATGTCCAATGGGCTGGACGAATCCCAGCGAAGTTCCGCTACCAGATCACAGTCGGGGTCACCAATTGTAAGAGTGCGTCAATTCAAGTCTGGTATTGGAATGAAAGACATCATTGAAATTATTGCAAATCAAGCTAAGTTTATTAAATGCAAATGTATAAATGATAAGTATGAGGGTTCGTATACGGGCTCACTGATGCACCACGCAGGGAGATCAGAGAACTGGCGGCTGTCTCACATGTTCTTCCTTAAATACCCTTGACAGAGATAGTTCCTGTTTCTGAACAGGCCTGTCTGAGCAGAGGCTGGGCGTGGTTTAGACTTGCCGCCTGTTCGTTGGCGCGCGGGTTGGTCCCAACCCCTAGGCGCTGAGTTGCCAGGCATAGTTCTGTCTCTGGCAGATGTCCTCAAATGTATGTCCTTAATCAGCCCTGTTTCATTGCAACTTTACTTCTTATTCTGTTCTTTTTAGTAAAACCACAGAGATACGGCCTATCGTGACTTAACAGCTGATAACTCCACTGACAGTTAGTCACACTCACCGCTTCCTTGAGCAGAATATCTACACCCTGGGTATCTGATTTTGAGAAACCAACAGTTTCTGTCCAAAGGTTGAATTCTTGTATTTCAACAAACAAGTTTATCTGATATTGAGAAACCAATTTCTATCCAAAGGTTAAACTCTTGTATTTCAACAAACAAATTAAATCCCAACAGTTGAGTGTATGTGCGAAGCAGGTAATGTGTGGACTGAACTGGGCTTCTGCACCGGCCACAATCATATTCCTGGCGTTATCTGTGACGATGGCAGGATTCTTGTCGTAGATTTTCCACTCCATGCAGGCTTCACGCAGTAACGCGCCAATATTTTTACCAGTATGGGCTTCATTTAAAACTCTGGTTAGCAGAACAAAGGTCTTCATTTTCCACTCCGGATCAATGTGATGAGAGGTAATTGTCACATACCCTTGATTTGAGCATGACGTCCAGCCATCTGTCGTTATCGCTACTCGTTCAGCTTGAGAAAGCGACAGCTTCACATCATTCTTAGTACTTTCGTACAATGCAGGAATAACCTTTTCTGAGAAGTGTGGTCGGCTTGGTATTGTGTACCTTGGCTCCAATGTTTGAATCATTTCACGGAATCCCGGATTTTCAACCACACTGTAGGGTCGCATGTCTTTGCAGATAAACTTGGCAATTGTTGCCGTGATGTTTTTCGCCCGAGCTGAGTTTTGGCCTAGTCTCTGACTAAACATGCAGGCGAGACCTGAGGCTTCTGCAGAGTTGACTTTACCTTTCGCTGCTGTAGCAGCGGGAACGCTGCAAGAGGTGCCTGGACGGTCGGTGTTGTGTGAAATCCCATGGCGCCTTAGTAGGTGGTTGGAGAGATTTGTCGTGTTGCCGTTGTACTTTACTTGACCTTTACATATCCTACAAACAGCGAGCGACTTATTTAGAACATCTCCGTCTTTGCAAAAGCCAAAGTGTTTCCACACACTGGACCGCAATGGTGGCTTGATAATTTCTCGCTCGTCCGCCATGCTATGTTTTGTTGTCTTTGCGCCTTTGCGTGACGTCACGGATAGGCAGACTGAATCGAGTAATGTTTAAAGCCTTTATCATTAAAAGTGCTACGAAAAAACATCCATATAAAGTCTGACGTGCTTAAATCCAATGGGTTATTTCCTAGTATCGATACAATCGATTTATTACATTTTAAAACATTTTTTTTTTTTTTATGTTAGATTGATATATGTTGTCCAAAAGGCCAACTCGCCGAGCACAGATCGATGTAGTTGGATCATAGGAATATAAATCGATACATCGATGTAGTAGATGGATCGTTACACCCCTACTGTTTAGGTTTTCTACTGCCAAGTTTACACCTTCACTATTACAGTGCAACATTTTGTCCAGGAAATTGCCTAGAAGGGATTGAATTTGTTGTTACCTAATAGTTTCTTAGTAGATTTCCACACTACCTTCCTTCCATCTATAGCATTTCTTAATATTATTCAGTTCCTTTGGCTTTGTTGCCTCATAATTGCACATAGCTCTGTTCCAGTAGACTGTGATTTTGCTGTGATCTGATAGGGGTGTCAGTGGACTAACTGTGAACGCTCTAAGAGACTCTGGGTTGAGGTCAGTGATAAAATAGTCTACAGTACTACTGTCAAGACATGAGCTATATGTGTACCTACCATAGGAGTCCCCTCGAAGCCTACCATTGACTTTGTACATACCCAGCGTCCGACAGAGCTGCAGGAGTTGTGACCTGTTTTTGTTGGTTATGTTGTCGTAGTTGTGCCTAGGGGGGCATATGGGGGAGGGAATGCTGTCACCTCCAGGTAGGTGTTTGTCCCCCTGTGTGCTGAGGGTGTCAGGTTCTTGTCCAGTTCTGGCATTTAGGTCGCCACAGACTAGTACATGTCCCTGGGCCTGGAAATTGTTGATCTCCCCCTCTAGGATGGAGAAGCTGTCATCGTTAAAGTATGGGGATTCTTATGGGGGGATATAGGTAGCACACATGAGGAAATTTTTCTCTGTTTTGACTAATTTAATAGTGGGTTAGGTCTGCTCTATACCGAATTAGCATACCCCCTGAGTCTCTTCCCTGTTTCACACCTGGTAGTTTGGTGGATGGGACTACCAGCTCTCTGTAACCTAGAGTTCGGGGGAGGGACTATCCTCGTCCGTCTCCTCTATACCATTATTCTTGTAGGATGACAATGTCTGTATTTCCAATTTCTTTGATGAAGTCTGGGTTCCTGCTCTTTAGGCCAAAGGCAGATGACCTCAGACCTTGTATATTCCAGGATGAGATAGTAAAAGCCTTGTGTTCCATAGTGTCTAGTGTTGTTTTTGTGTGGTTTAGGCCCGGACCATCACAGTAGGTGTGAGCAGAGCATGTTGAGCATCTGATACATTTTAGTCATTTAGCAGACGCTCTTATCCAGAGCGACTTACAGTTAGTGAGTGCATACATTTTCATACTGGCCCCCCGTGGGAAACGAACCCACAACCCTGGCGTTGCAAGTGCCATGCTCTACCAACTGAGCTACAGGGGACCTGATACATACGTCTTATGTTGCAGGATGGTGCTTGGGCGGGTGTAATAGTGGGGGTTGGGCCTGTTGCTCTGCTCACAGCCTGGGCATATGTCCTGCTGTCATGTTGAGGTCCTTTCCGCAGGGGCATGGGGTGGGCAGAAGGGGCATAGGTCTGATATGGGGGAGCCTATATAGGGTGTGGCCAGAGTTTGCTTGGGGTGGTCTTAGCTGGTTGGGGTGTGGCTGATGATGCTGTGGTCTGGGTGTAGGTCCTCTTGGCGTGGGTTCTCGGTGCAGGTCCTTCAGGAGGGGGTCTTGCAGGTCTGGGCGGGGTGTCCGTTGCTCTGTTGCTCCTGTGTGAGGTGCTGTGGCTACGGTTGAGGGTGACGTCCTTCAGGGTCCTGGCAAAAGTTGGAATTGCTGCCTTGTAGAGCTGGACCTGGTCGTAAAGGCTGTTCAAGTCCAGGGTGGAGTGGTGGGCCAGGTAGACATGAGGTTTTGAGGCACAGTCTCACAAAATGCTTGCATTCACCCGCTGTATTACATTTACATTTTAGTCATTTAGCAGACGCTCTTATCCAGAGCGACATACAGTTAGTGAATACATTTTTTTTTTTTCATACTGGCCCCCCGTGGGAATTGAACCCACAACCCTGCCGTTGCAAACGCCATGCTCTCTCAACTGAGCTACATCCCTGCCGGCCATTCCCTCCCCTACCCTGGGCCAATTGTGCGCCGCCCATGAGTCTCCCGGTCGCGGCCGGCTGCGACAGAGCCTGGATTCGAACCAGGATCTCTAGTGGCACAGTTAGCACTGCGATGCAGTGCCTTAGACCACTGCGCCACTCAGGGTGACCGTTTTTTTATGGTAGCAGGGTGGAGATAACCACTTGTGTGTTGGGGAAAGTGGATGCAGCTTTTTCAATCACTCCCTTGAGTGCTGTGGCCACCCTTTCCTGCAGGTCATTTGTGCTTGTGTGAACTATGATGTGGCTGGGGGACCCTAGTCTGTCCTCTGACAGCAGCTCCAGGGCATGCCTAGTGTTTGGGCACCAGAGTTTAGCCACTTTGTGCTTGTGAAAAAGTTTATCCTCTTGAATGTATTTGCCATTTGAGTCAATGAGGAGCACAATCTCTGGATTTTGTGTGTCCTCAGTGAATGTGTGGGTGTCAGGAGGGCAATCAGGGGAGCTGACAGGGGGGCTGCTAGGAGGGGGTGGGGTCTGTTGGGTTGGTGGGTCCTGTGTTGTCTGTCCCATTGTGGTATTGAGGTTGTGTCCGGGTCTGAGGTGGGCTGTTCTTCTGGCTTCTCTGGGGGAGTGTCCTACTCTCTGTCACACCTCAGCTTTCTCCTCTCCTCCTTCAGTGCCATTTGTGCCTCTTTAGGTTCTCTCAACTCAGTCCGTAGAGCAGCCAGCTCTCTCAGACAGCCGTCCATCTCCACCTTCTGCCCTCCGGGTCTTGTTGGGGGGGTGCGTTGGTCTATTTTGTGGATTTGTTCTGTCTGGATTGTGTGGACTAGCTCTCTGAGCTCCACCATGTCTCTCTCCGGGTCTGTGAATGTATCCCTCTCAATGATGGAGGAGCAGTGCAGTTGTGGGACCTGGGTGTGTTCAGTGCTGGGGGGGGGGGTGACTATCCTTGTCTGCAGGACAGTTTGAAAAGGTGTGATCAGACTCACTCAAGGATGGGGGAGTCGTCACAGAGAGAGAGCTTTTCCTTCTGTGCTCTGTCTTTGATCCCGTAAAAGTCCTGCTGGAACTGCATAAGGATGCCCTGCACCATTACTGTCCCACACTTGTACACGTTGACAGAAGTTGTTTCAATTTCCTCAATGTATTGTATTCTGAGTTTCCACCCTGGGCCAATACCCTCTCTCTTAACATATGGGTAGTGTGCAATTATAGCACTGTGCCATGCCAGGGAATGAAACTCTCCTACCATTGTTAGGCTCAAGAGTTCACACCTCTCACTTCACACTTCCGTGCTAATTGAAGTTGCAGCCAGTTCAGGTCAGTGTTGTCCTAGCAACTTGGTAGCCTTATTTATTAAGCTTTGGCTTGCGAAAGTATTCACACCCTTATCATTTTTCCTATTTTGTTGCCTTACAACCTGGAATTAAATTTGATTTTTTGTGGGTATGTATCATTTGATTTACACAACATGCCTACCACTTTGAAGATACAAAATAGACAAAAAAAACAAACAAGACAAAAAAAACTGAAAACTTGAGCGTGCATAACTATTCGGGATGAAGAGAGGTGTTGGGTTTGCGCCAGACATAGCGTTTTCCTTGATGGCCAAAAATCTCAATTTGTCTCACCTGACCAGAGTATCTTCTTCCATATGTTTTTCATCATAGGTACACGTCAACTATGACAGACAAATTGAGAATTTTTTTCTCCAGAAAATCACATTGTAGGATTTTTAATGAATTTATTTGCAAATTATGGTGGAAAATAAGTATTTGGTCACCTACAAACAAGCAAGATTTCTGGCTCTCACAGACCTGTAACTTCTTCTTTAAGAGGCTCCTCTGTCCTCCACTCGTTACCTGTATTAATGGCACCTGTTTGAACTTGTTATCAGTATAAAAGACACCTGTCCACAACCTCAAACAGTCACACTCCAAACTCCACTATGGCCAAGACCAAAGAGCTGTCAAAGGACACCAGAAACAAAATTGTAGACCTGCACCAGGCTGGGAAGACTGAATCTGCAATAGGTAAGCAGATTGGTTTGAAGAAATCAACTGTGGGAGCAATTATTAGGAAATGGAAGACATACAAGACCACTGATAATCTCCCTCGATCTGGGGCTCCACGCAAGATCTCACCTTGTGGGGTCAAAATGATCACAAGAACGGTGAGCAAAAATCCCAGAACCACACGGGGGGACCTAGTGAATGACCTGCAGAGAGCTGGGACCAAAGTAACAAAGCCTACCATCAGTAACACACTACGCCGCCAGGGACTCAAATCCTGCAGTGCCAGACGTGTCCCCCTGCTTAAGCCAGTACATGTCCAGGCCCGTCTGAAGTTTGCTAGAGTGCATTTGGATGATCCAGAAGAGGATTGGGAGAATGTCATATGGTCAGATGAAACCAAAATATAACTTTTTGGTAAAAACTCAACTCGTCTTGTTTGGAGGACAAAGAATGCTAAGTTGCATCCAAAGAACACCATACCTACTGTGAAGCATGGGGGTGGAAACATCATGCTTTGGGGCTGTTTTTCTGCAAAGGGACCAGGACGACTGATCCGTGTAAAGGAAAGAATGAATGGGGCCATGTATCGTGAGATTTTGAGTGAAAACCTCCTTCCATCAGCAAGGGCATTGAAGATGAAACGTGGCTGGGTCTTTCAGCATGACAATGATCCCAAACACACCGCCCGGGCAACGAAGGAGTGGCTTCGTAAGAAGCATTTCAAGGTCCTGGAGTGGCCTAGCCAGTCTCCAGATCTCAACCCCATAGAAAATCTTTGGAGGGAGTTGAAAGTCCGTGTTGCCCAGCGACAGCCCCAAAACATCACTGCTCTAGAGGAGATCTGCATGGAGGAATGGGCCAAAATACCAGCAACAGTGTGTGAAAAACTTGTGAAGACTTACAGAAAATTGCCATTGCCAACAAATTGTCATTGCCAACAAAGGGTATATAACAAAGTATTGAGAAACTTTTGTTATTGACCAAATACTTATTTTCCACCATAATTTGCTAATAAATTCATTAAAAATCCTACAATGTGATTTTCTGGAGAAAAAAAATCTCAATTTGTCTGTCATAGTTGACGTGTACCTATGATGAAAATTACAGGCCTCTCTCATCTTTTTAAGTGGGAGAACTTGCACAATTGGTGGCTGACTAAATACTTTTTTTCCCCACTGTACTACTCCACAACTTTGTCCCTGACCTGTTTGGAGAGCTCCTTGGTCGTCATGGTGGTGTTGCAGACTCTGGGGCCTTTCAGAACAGGTGTATATATACTGAGATCTAGTGACAGATCATGTGACACTTAGATTGCACACAGGTGGACTTTAACTAATTATGTGATTTCTGAAGGTAATTGGTTGTACCAGATCTTATTTAGGGGCTTCATAGCAAAAGGGGGTGAATATATGCACGCACCACTTTTCTGTTATTTATTTTTTAGATTTTCTTTTAAACAAGCTATTTTTTTCATTTCACTTCACCAATTTGGACTATTTTGTGTATGTTCATTACATGAAATCCAAATAAAAATCAATTTAAATTACAGGTTGTAATGCAACAAAATAGGAAACACACCAAGGGGGATGAATACTTTCGCAAAGGCACTGTATAACAAAATTACCTAGAGATTATTGTCTTTTACTTTTTGGCTCTAATTCTATATTTTTGCAGAAGAACTCTCTCTCTCCCGGTCTCTCTCTCCCGGTCTCTCTCTCCCGGTCTCTCTCTCCCGGTCTCTCTCTCCCGGTCTCTCTCTCCCGGTCTCTCTCTCCCGGTCTCTCTCTCTCCTCAGACCGTCTGTTAGAGTAGGTGAGTGTGTGTTTGGTCCGATGTCACAGAGCCAGTTAAAGCCCACTCCTCCTCAGCCTCACACACCAGAGCCAGCTAAAGCCCACTCCTCCTCAGCCTCACACACCAGAGCCAGCTAAAGCCCACTCCTCCTCAGCCTCACACACCAGAGCCAGCTAAAGCCCACTCCTCCTCAGCCTCACACACCAGAGCCAGCTAAAGCCCACTCCTCCTCAGCCTCACACACCAGAGCCAGCTAAAGCCCACTCCTCCTCAGCCTCACACACCAGAGCCAGCTAAAGCCCACTCCTCCTCAGCCTCACACACCAGAGCCAGCTAAAGCCCACTCCTCCTCAGCCTCACACACCAGAGCCAGCTAAAGCCCACTCCTCCTCAGCCTCACACACCAGACAGAGAGGGGAAATTGTCCCCCCCCCCCCCCCTTCCTTCCTCTCTTTCTTCCTTTGATCCTCTCACTTGTTTTCCAGAAGAGAGGGATGAACAGAGCAGGAGAACCTTTATTTTATTGTTCATTATTTACGTTCTTTATGTGTATGTTACAAAACGAGGACATTATTCTTTATTCGCTGTCTTCCTGAGTGTATTATAGCTAGCTATGTGTCTGGGTATGTTTTGGGATGTGGGCCCAGGCTTGTTGTGATGTTATCTATTCCTGAATGGTGACAGAGTACATTTACATCCAGATCAACAGACACACAGACAGACGGCTGGCTCCACACACACAGCTGCCTCGAGACTACCACTCTCCTGTCTCCTGTGTAGAACTGGTTTCAGACAATAAAAAATAAAAAATAATGACATTCTAAACGTTCTAGCACAATGAGATTTCATGAAGTGCTTTTTGGAGAGAGAGCTTTTGGTGAGGGCAGCCAGGGGTTGGGTGTTGATGGAGCATGCACATTCACACAAGTGCATAGAAAAACACACACAGGCATGCACATTCACACACACACGCCTCCTACCCTTCCAACCCCGTCTACCCATACAAACCAGGTGTGTCCCCCTCCTCCCCGTTCTTCCTCCTCCGTTCCCGTAGTTCCCGCTCTCCCTCCCCCTCCAGACCAGACGTCCTCCCAGTCACCCCGAGAGCAGAGACATAAACATAACCTGGGCCTGGCCAGAGACAGACAGAGGCACAGCCCCCTACTGTCCTGCTCCCACCTACCCCTTTACTCCCTTATCGCTCTACCAGCCTACCCCAAAACCCAGTCCCCCTACCCCCACTCCAAACCCACAGGCTACCCTCATCCTCCGGTAGGAAAGAGAGCGAGAGACAGGGAGGCAGAGAGAGACAGGGAGGCAGAGAGAGACAGAGAGAACACTGTTTGACATATGAGCTGGTGGAAGACAGAGAAGAAAGGAGAACCACTGGGCTCTGTGCGTGTATAAAAACATATACACACACAACCCCTCCACCCACACACACACACACCAACCAAGCCCATACCTTGAATACTGTCCAGGCTCAGTGGTGATTAAGGGTTAGCAGACAGACACACTGGGGAGAAGTGGAGGGAATGGTAGGGGCTGGCAGACAGACAGACAGGCAGGCAGGCAGGTCCCAACCACACATCACCAGGAGGGAGGAGAGGAGAGGAGAGGAGGAGATGACAGCGGGAGGGAGAGACAACAGAGATCAAGTTTCTTTTTAAGAGGGAGGGAAGAGGAGAGTTGGAGAGATACACAGGGGGGATACAGTAGAGGGGGAAGAGAGAGGGCGAGAAACACAAAGAGAGAAAAGGGGGATACAGACCAAAAGAAAGACAGAGGAGCCAGAATATAAACCAGGCCACTGATAGTCAACTCTCCCTCAGAAACTACAATAGCTTTACAGTATACAGGCTCAGATAGTACCGTGATGTATCATGATCAATAGCTTTACAGTATACAGGCTCAGATAGTACCGTGATGTATCATGATCAATAGCTTTACAGTATACAGGCTCAGATAGTACCGTGATGCATCATGATCAATAGCTTTACAGTATACAGGCTCAGATAGTACCGTGATGTATCATGATCAATAGCTTTACAGTATACAGGCTCAGATAGTACCGTGATGCATCATGATCAATAGCTTTACAGTATACAGGCTCAGATAGTACCGTGATGCATCATGATCAATAGCTTTACAGTATACAGGCTCAGATAGTACCGTGATATATCATGATCAATAGCTTTACAGTATACAGGCTCAGATAGTACCGTGATGCATCATGATCAATAGCTTTACAGTATACAGGCTCAGATAGTACCGTTGTCTATCATGATCAATAGCTTTACAGTATACAGGCTCAGATAGTACCGTTGTCTATCATGATCAATAGCTTTACAGTATACAGGCTCAGATAGTACCGTTGTCTATCATGATCAATAGCTTTACAGTATACAGGCTCAGATAGACCACGGTACTATCATGATCAATAGCTTTACAGTATACAGGCTCAGATAGTACCGTTGTCTATCATGATCAATAGCTTTACAGTATACAGGCTCAGATAGTACCGTGATGTATCATGATCAATAGCTTTACAGTATACAGGCTCAGATAGTACCGTGGTCTATCATGATCAATAGCTTTACAGTATACCTGCTCCATTCAATCAATTCCCTGCCATAGTCTGTAGATGGCAGCAAGGTGATAGATAATAGGAGTGATGAATGACATGGCGCTTGTTGCTAGAAGGCCCCATTAGGCACAGATCTAGGATCAGCTTACCCTCCCTCAAATCCTAACCTTAACCATCAGCAGGTAACTTTTCAAAACTGACTTTAGATCAGACTTTAGACATAGGAATGAAGAATGAGATGGATCCCTTTGGAGTATTACTTGAACGACCCCTTAGGAACTGATCCAGGATCCAGCTTTCCCTCCCTCAAATCGCAACCTTAGCATTGACAGAAAACCTTTCAAACTGACCTTAGATCAGTGTGTGTAGATGTAGACAGGAGAGCAGAGCCATTGGCTTTACCACTTATTGGTCTGACTTAGTCTTTATCTAACGTTGATTGAGAACGTGTGTGTGTGTGTGTGTGAGTTCGTAAACATTGGTGGTCCTTCGTGCCAGGGGGGCACACACACACAGTCTTACTATGGTGTGTAGGCTCTTTATCTTGTGGGAATGCCATGGAGAATCTCCTCTTAAAAGCAGTACATTGATTACAGCAAATTCCCTACACGCTCTTCTTCTCCCCAGTAAAACTGTCTATGTACCTCATCTCCACACCTCTCCTCTACGCCCCTCTCCTCTTCTCATGCAGAAGGTAGCCTAGAGGTTGAGTTTGAATGGTTAACAGTAACTTAATTGGCGTGTGTAATCTAATCATACTACCACCAGGGGGTGCCCAAACATCAGGTATAGTGAAGAAGACATACAGTATAGACACATTACACGCTCTTCTTCTCCCCAGTAAAACGGTCTATGTACCTCATCTTCACCCCTCTCCTCTACGCCCCTCTCCTCTTCTCATGCAGCAGGTAGCCTAGAGGTTAAGAGTGTTGGGCCAGTTCGAATCCCCGAGCCGGCAAGGTGGTCAAATCTGCCATTCTGTCCTGGAGCAAGGCAGCTAACCCCCAACAACAACCACCACTCCCAAGGTGCCAATGACGTCGATTAAGGCAGCCCCCCCAGAGGGGTTAAATGCGGAAGACACATTTCAGTTGAATACATACAGTGGTGCAACTGACTAGATATCCCCCCTCATCTACATTTACATTGAAGTCATTTAGCAGACGCTCTTATCCAGAGCCACTTACAAATTGGTGCATTCAACTTAGGATAGCCAGTGGGACAACCACCACTGGGGGAGAGGGGGTGTAGAAGGATTAATGTTAGACTATTCCAGGTATTCCTTAAAGAGGTAGGGTTTCAAGTGTCTCCGGAAGGTGGTCAGTGACTCCACTGTCCTGGCGTTGTGAGGGAGCTTGTTCCACCATTGGGGTGCCAGAGCAGCGAATAGCTTTGACTGGGCTGAGCGGGAACTGTGCTTCCGTAGAGGTAGGGGGGCTAGCAGGCCAGAGGTGGATGAACGTAGTGCCCTCATTTGGGTGTAGGGTCTGATCAGAGCCTGAAGGTAAGGAGGTGCCGTTCCCCTCACAGCTCCGTAGGCAAGCACCATGGTTTTGTAGTAGATGCGAGCTTCAACTGGAAGCCAGTGGAGTGTGCGGAGGAGTGGGGTGACATGAGAGAACTTGGGAAGGTTGAACACTAGACGGGCTGCAGCGTTCTGGATAAGTTGTAGAGGTTTAATGGCACAGGCAGGGAGCCCAGCCAACAGCGAGTTGCAGTAATCCAGACGGGAGATGACAAGTGCCTGGATTAGGACCTGTGCCGCTTTCTGTGTAAGGTAGGGTCGTACTCTGCGAATGTTGTAGAGCATGAACCTGCAGGATCGGGTCACCGCTTTGATGTTAGCGGAGAACGACAGGGTGTTGTCCAGGGTCACGCCAAGGTTCTTTGCACTCTGGGAGGAGGACACAATGGAGTTGTCAACCGTGATGGCGAGATCATGGAGCGGGCAGTCCTTCCCCGGGAGGAAGAGCAGCTCCGTCTTGCCGAGGTTCAGCTTGAGGTGGTGATCCGACATCCACACTGATATGTCTGCCAGACATGCAGAAATGCGATTCGCCAACTGGTTATCAGAAGGGGGAAAGGAGAAAATGAGTTGTGTGTCGTCTGCGTAGCAATGATAGGAGAGACCATGTGAGGATATGACAGAGCCAAGTGACTTGGTGTATAGAGAGAATAGGAGAGGGCCTAGAACTGAGCCCTGAGGAACACCAGTGGTGAGACCACGTGGTGCGGAGACAGATTCTCGCCACGCCACCTGGTAGTAATCCAACAGTGAGCAGCGCCGGAGATGCCCAACTCGGAGAGGGTGGAGAGAAGGATCTGATGGTTCACAGTATCAAAGGCAGCAGATAGGTTTAGAAGGATTAGAGCAGAGGAGAGAGAGTTAGCTTTAGCAGTGCGGAGAGCCTCCGTGACACATAGAAGAGCAGTCTCAGTTGAATGACCAGTCTTGAAACCTGACTGATTTGGATCAAGAAGGTCATTCTGAGAGAGATAGCAAGAGAGTTGACTAGAGACGGCACACTCAAGAGTTTGAGAGAAAAGAAAGAAGGGATACCGGTCTGTAGTTGTTGACATAGGAGGGATCGAGTGTAGGTTTTTTTAGGAGGGGTGCAACTCTCGCTCTCTTGAAGACGTAAGGGACATAGCCAGCGGTCAAGGATGAGTTGATGAGCGAGGTGAGGTAAGGGAGAAGGTCTCCGGAAATGGTCTGGAGAAGAGAGGAGGGGATAGGGTCAAGATTTCATCTGGAGAGAGAGGGGAAAAAGAAGTCAAAGCATAGGGTAGGGCAGTGTGAGCAGGACCAGCGGTGTCATTGGACTTAATAAATGAGGATCGGATGTCGTTAACCTTCTTTTCAAAATGGTTGACGAAGTCATCCACAGAGAGGGAGGAGGAGGAGGATTCAGCAGGGAGGAGAAGGTGGCAAAGAGCTTCCTAGGGTTAGAGGCAGAGGCTTGCAATTTAGAGTGTTAGAAAGTGACTTTAGCAACGGAAACAGAGGAAGAGAATGTAGAGAGGAGGGAGTGAAAAGATGACAGGTCCGCAGGGAGTCTAGATTTCCTCCATTTCCGCTCGGCTGCCTGGAGCCCTGTTCTGTGAGCTCGCAATGAGTCGTCAAGCCACGGAGCAGGAGAGGAGGGGAGGACCGAGCCAGCCGGGAGGATAGGGGACATAGAGAGTCAAAATATGCAGAAAGGGAGGAGAGGAGGGTTGAGGAGGCAGAATCAGGAGATCGGAGGGAGAAGGATTTAGCAGAGGGAAGAGATGATAGGATGGAAGAGGAGAGAGTAGCGGGAGAGAGAGCGAAGGTTGTGATGGCACATTACCATCTGAGTAGGGGCAGAGTGAGTAGTGTTGGAGGAGAGCGAGAGAGAAAAGGATACAAAGTAGTGGTCGGAGACTTGGAGGGGAGTTGCAGTGAGATTAGTAGAAGAACAGCATCTAGTAAAGATGAGGTCAAGCATATTGCCTGCCTTGTGAGTAGGGGGGGGGGGGGACGGTGAGAGGGTGAGGTCAAAAGAGGAAAGGAGTGGAAAGAAGGAGGCAGAGAGAAATGAGTCAAAGGCAGACGTAGGGAGGTTAAAGTCACCCAGAACTGTGAGAGGTGAGCCATCCTCAGGAAAGGAACTTATCAAGGCGTCAAGCTCATTGATGAACTCTCCAAGGGAACCTGGAGGGCGATAAATCATAAGGATGTTAAGCTTGAATGGGCAAAAGAGGAAAGGAGTGGAAAGAAGGAGGCAGAGAGAAATGAGTCAAAGGCAGACGTAGGGAGGTTAAAGTCACCCAGAACTGTGAGAGGTGAGCCATCCTCAGGAAAGGAACTTATCAAGGCGTCAAGCTCATTGATGAACTCTCCAAGGGAACCTGGAGGGCGATAAATCATAAGGATGTTAAGCTTGAATGGGCTAGTGACTGTGACAGCATGGAATTAAACTCCCCTCTCCTCCACCCGTCTCTCCCCTCTGTTCTCCTCTAAAACTGTCTACTGTATGTTCCACCCCCCCCCCCCCCCCCCCCTCCTCTTTCCAAATATATGCCATACACGTAAATCTATGTTAAACGTCTATGTTGTGGTCACACTGGTAAGATGAAGTTAGAGCATACTACTACCCCCATGTGTGTAATGTGTCTTTACTGTATGTCTTCTTCACTATACCTGATGTTTGGGCACCCCCTGGTGGTAGTATGATTAGATTACACACGCCAATGAAGTTACTGTTAACCATTCAAACTCAACACACATCCAATCAGTCGAGGCTGGTAGTGGAGAAATGGTGAGTCAGATGAAAAACCAGTGTGTCAGATGGAGAATGTTTCCTAGGTGAAGTTTATTTTACTGATGTTTGTTACATGGATGAGGAGATTGGGGTAGATAGCACTGTTTGAAAAAGAAGAGGTCCAAACTACACTGGTACAAATGCTTAGTAAATGTGTTTATAATGAATCATACAGCATACTGAAGACAGGCAGCTACCTTTAGGTGGTGCACTTTCACTACACAATGACATGTCAGAATCCAGAGTATACAGCCGTCAAACTACACTCTGGACCTCCAAGCCAGATACACTGCATTTTCATTGTTCCCCTCTGATCAGGGAATGATTTAGACATAGTACACCAGGTGGGTGCAATTAATTATCAGGTAGAACAGAAAACCAGCAGGCTCCGGACCCCGTAGGGTAAGAGTTGAATACCCCTGGTATACAGCACAAAACATTTGATTCCTTCATTTATCCCTTAATTTGATCGTTTTACTGTAAAAACTAAACTCTTAGAAACAAATGTTCCTAAAGGGTTATTCGGCTGTCCCCATAGGAGAACCATTTTGGTTCCAAGTAGAATAACCCTTTTGGGTTCAATATAGAACTCTGTGGAAAGGGTTCTACCTGGAAGCAAAAAGGGTTATTTAAAGAGTTCTCCGATGTGGACATCCGAATAACCTTTTCAGTTCTAGATAGCACCTTTTTAGCATAGCATGATACCCCACGTTTGGTTCCTAAAAGATACACCTTATGTACATTTCACACAATATCGTTAAAGAATATAGAAATCGGGAACAACAATACCCTGAGAATATGCAATGTCAGCCAGTAGCGTAATACCAGTAGTTATGGCTTCTTTGTTAATGGTTAACCAGCGTACTGGGCCAGTACTCATAAATCATCTTAGAATAGGAGTGCTGATATAGGACCAGGTTGCCCCCTGTCCATGTAAGCTTATTCATTATTATCTAAAATGCTTAACTGATCCTAGATCAGCACTTAAATACATGCCCTTTGTTATTAAGGCACATGTTCCAGAAGGCATTTCTGCCAAAAAGCGCATTTTGATCAAATAAAATAAATTACATTGAAATGCCTCTCCTATGAAGAAGTGATGTGCGACATACGCCTAGCTTCTTGAAACAGGTAACAATTGCTCTTGCCGAGCTACAGGGTTATGCCGATTTTGGGGTTCAAGCCCATTACTACCACACCTGCGCATAGAGTTGTCCCAACGCTCAGTCAAATCAGCTGGGGAGTACTCCTTCCACTGATTCTGTTGCACAACAGAACTTTATTGGACAAATTCAGGTAAGTCCCTCCCCGTTTCATTCCATTTAAGAAAAGTATTGCAACTGAATCGTCAGAATGAATACACCCCCTATGACAGGGCACACAATCCGCCACCAGTAAGCAGTCTGTCCCTGCCGTATGGTAGCCAGCAGATCCTACCCGCTTGCTTACAGCTGCGCTAGGTGCATGTCTGACAACAATGTGTGCGCAAGTACAATGATAATTTTATATTGTCATCTTTAAAATATATATATATATAAATAACTTAAACATACTGTTGACACGTAGGCTATGGTGTAATGGAACAGGTACAAAAGTATCTATATCCACAGTAAAACGAGTCCTATATCGACATAACCTGAAAGGCCACTCAGCAAGGAAGAAGTGCCTGCTCCAAAACCGCCATAAAAAAGCCAGACTACGGTTTGCAACTGCACATGGGGACAAAGATCGTACTTTTTGGAGAAATGTCCTCTGGTCAAAAATAGAACTGTTTGGCCATAATGACCATCGTTATGTTTGGAGGAAAAAGGGGGATGCTTGCAAGCCGAAGAACACCATCCCAACCGTGAAGCACGTGGGTGGTGGCATCATGCTGTGGGGGTGCTTTGCTGCAGGAGGGACTGGTGCACTTCACAAAATAGATGGCATCATGAGGAAGGAAAATGATGTGGATATATTGAAGCAACATCTCAAGACATCAGTCAGGAAGTTAAAGCTTGGTCGCAAATGGGTTTTCCAAATGGACAATGACCCCAAGCATACTTCCAAAGTTGTGGCAAAATGGCTTAAGGACATTATTATTATTATTATCAAAGTCAAGGTATTGGAGTGGCCATCACAAAACCCTGACCTCAATCCTATTGAAAATGTGTGGGCAGAACTGAAAAAGCGTGTGCGAGCAAGGAGGCCTACAAACCTGACTCAGTTACACCAGCTCTGTCAGGAGGAATGGGCCAAAATTCACCCAACTTATTGTGGGAAGCTTGTGGAAGGCTACCCGAAACATTTTACCCAAGTTAAACAATTTAAAGGCAATGCTAGCAAATACTAATTGAGTGCATGTAAACTTCTCACCCACTGGGAATGTGATGAAAGAAATAAAAGCTGAAATAAATCACTCTACTATTATTCTGACATTTCACATTCTTAAAATAAAGTGG
Organism: Coregonus lavaretus; assembly: GCF_964263955.1. Classification (NCBI taxonomy): domain Eukaryota; kingdom Metazoa; phylum Chordata; class Actinopteri; order Salmoniformes; family Salmonidae; genus Coregonus; species Coregonus lavaretus. Next base: position 30,403 of record NW_028161270.1, read on the forward strand.
TGATCCTAACTGATCTAAGACAGGGAATTTGTACTAGGATTAAATGTCAGGAATTGTGAAAAACTGAGTTTAAATGTATTTGGCTAAGGTGTATGTAAACTTCCGACTTCAACAGGTCTAACTATATGTGTCATGACAGTGTTATGACCATATTATAACAGGTTATGACAAGTTATGTCAGCTGTTATGACATTATGGCATGGTTATGACAGTGTCATAACATGTTATGATGCTGTGTGTCAAGTAAAGTGTTGCCAAACTAATAAACAAGGCTGCATCGGATTTCTTGTGCCACTCCTTGCAGCCAATGGCAATGTCCGCTTTAGGTATAATGCCGGGAGCCGCTTGTGGATTTGACAGTTCCACCTCTGACACCACCAAAATAACCGCTATGCAGGTGTCGGCTAGTGCGGATCTGATAGAATCCAGCCTTAAGGCTCTAAGGTATAATATAAATATGCAGCGAGGGCTCTTTTTGTTGCAGCATGTAGCAGATGAAAGGTATTGAGAAAGGCCCAGTAAGCCCTCTCCCAAACCTATCCACCTTCACTGCACAACAGTCAATGTAAAGGGAGGGGTTGAGGCATACATTAGCAAAATAACAAACAACCTACGGATCTCCCAACAAGACCGAACAGATTTGTCTCTTACGCAAGAGCTAATGTCTCTTACCCAAAGTTCAAATTCCACATTTCCAGGAAGGGGAACATACAGGAAGTGTCTCCATAGTTTCCCTTTTCCAAAGAGGAAGTAGCAATTGTTGCTGTGGTGATTACCCTCTCAGCACAGCGGGCCGGGCCTTGTGTATTCCTGCCAGTACTTCAGCAGCTGGCTCACTCTGGTCGTCATCACGGCAACCACAGTGGACAGTTTGCAGCGCTCGTAGCTGTTCAAGGGGTTGACAGCAAAGAGCGACTGGCTGGGAGGTTCGGTGGGGGAGATGCCCAGCCGCTTCAGACACATCCCCAGGTAGGCATCCTCGATATAGATGGGCTTGAATGAGATCAATGAATGAATGAATGGATGGATGGATGGATGGATGGATGGATGGATAAATTAAATAATGAATGGCTTTATGAACGCTACATAATCCCCACCGTTAGTTAAGTGTTACCAATTAATGAGCGAAAAAAAGAAAACAAAAGAAGAATACTTCCATACATAGGAACATTTGTTTGGCAAAATATGAAGCTCAACATACCTTGATCTGTGGAGAGACCCCCAGGATCTTCTTGGGTAGGTCCATGGACATGACGTAACCAAACCCCAGAGGGTACGGGGGATACTCAGACTCAGCGATCACCTCATAAGGCAGGAAGAACTTCTCGTTGGGGTTTCTCAGCACCGGGCTGTGCCACCAGACTAGACCGGTCATGTAGTTCTGTTTTGGAGTATCAGGGTTGACCAGCATGGAGACAAGGTTCTGGACGTTGAGGAACACGTCTGAGTCGATCTTCATGGCGTAGGAGGCCTCGGGGCACCGCGAGACGAGCCACTCAAGGATCACCATGGTCTTGATGGTCAGGTTATGGTAGGTGTCCATGAAGTCGCTCTGGAGGAGGTCGTGGTGCGCCCGGCTCTCCTGGTTCACCTTCGAATCAGATCAGAATCAAGTCAAGTCACAATCAACTCAAGTCAAATCAAACTATTTAAATATTAACAACCCCAACACACTTAAAACAATAAACACAACACTAAAAAAAGCTACAACAATAAGACCAACCTTCTCCTGCAGCTCCTGAGCACCTGATCCTCCAGGAAGTCCTAGCATGAATAGCATCTGTACCTTCTTCCCCTGCACCAGGGTCTCATTACCCCACGTCCTGCGGATGGCGTCCCGGGAGGCCAGGTTACCTACCGGAAATGTACATGTTAAAAATGTGTTGGAAATACAATAATTACACATTTTACTGTAACAATTTATTCCAGTCTGCTTTCCCAAACACTTGAAAAAAAGCTAGTTTGGATTGCATTTTTCGTTCCTAAATACATTTCAAATGTATTGGAAACAGGTTATCAAGTCACTTCATGTTAGAATTGCAAACAGAATGTGTAAATCTTGTGTGACATTTTCAGTAGGGTTACCAGGCGCCACGGGGACCATCAGCACCAGGAACGGGGCCTGACTCCCGGTCCGACACTTCTCCGGCTCGTCCATTACGAATTTGTACCCCCGCGGGTACGCCACGTGGTACCGCCCGGGATCCTCCCATTGGACACCATTCCAATTGGCCAAGACACGCGTGTTCACCTGATCATCATCAGGAGACTTTCCAGTGTGATTGTTTACCAAGGGTCGCTGTGGGTCGTTCCACCAATTCAAGGTGAATGTGGTGTAGGTCAGGGAGACAGCCACTGCCACCAGGATGAATAGAATACAGGGTCTTCTATACAGCCTTCCGGAGAGGGCTGTACCGGACTGCATCAGAGCTGGGCTGATGAAGAGAGAAAGGATAGAAAGAGTGAGAGGGGTCTTCACAGTTTGTAGGTCAATGCTTCCTGCCACACTGTTGTGCAGAAGTACCATTTGAAAGTACATACATTTCTTGAAATCACCCCTTACACAGCAAACAAGAAATATAATCATGAATATATTGTTATTACGATGAATACTCAGATTTTTTTATTGATCTCTCATATACTACACCTCTATAAGACCGAGTGATATGTGACTGTCTGCAGTTATTATCAATGAAAAATATACCGTCTGTCTAAAAGAGTAGTGGCATTGTGTTATGTGCAGCTGAACAGAAGTGAAACCGAAGTTGAGGTTTTCACAGTAGCCATCTCTGGTGCAACATACAGTAGTTATAGATGGTCATTGGTGCATGATCAGACAGATTGGTCAACTGTATAATGAAATACATTACAGATAACATGACGCTGCTGCAACAGATGCCGCGTTCAAAAACCACTGGGAACTCGGAAGAAATGAGGTCAAATCATGACGTCAGTGAACTTCAGGTCGAAAAGTCAGCTTTCTAGAAAGAGGCCCGAGTTCCCGACTTAGAATTCCGATTTGAAATTCCGAGTTGGATGACCGGTCAAACGAATTTTCCCAGTCGGAGCTTGTTTTTTTTCCGAGTTCCCAGTTCTTTTGAATGCGGCATCTGTTGCAGCAGCGTCATGTTATCAGTTGTCTTGAAAGCACCAAGAGTAGGCTATATTGCATGACCACTGTTTGCGTTGCCCTTGTTACATGAGTTTGTTATGAAGACAATTGCGTCTGGTGTACTGGTGGTGTAGTTAGGCTACAATAACTATTCCTTGGCTGTCTGACAATCACATAAATAATTACATCGTATGAAGAAAGACAAGTGTTAGATCATGGATATCCAACACCGCTCGAGTTACTAGGTGTGCTAGCTGTTGTTACACCCCAGCACTAAAACACCTGTCATCATTGTGTCTTCAGTAGGTTTGTTTGAATTAGGCGTGTTAGCGCTGGGCTGGAACTAAAGTTTGCGCACATTCAGTAACCTACTCTAGAACCGGAATTGAAGTTCTATATTTTATGACGTTCAGTACAATCATCATTTCTGATGACTGGATCGCGATAGGGAGAAATATAACAAACACACACACCCCCTCAACATAATGTCGCAATGTCTACAAACAAACTCCAGCTTCAATTGACACATACCTCATGTTGTCTGTCTCTTGGTATCAAGTCCTGCTCATGACTCTCAACGGCAAATGATTGACGTCTTCTTTCTACTTCCTCAATGAATGTTGAAGACTGTGATGTGAGCATTGGCCGCCCACAGGTAGGGGAGGAGCTACTGTAGGTTGGGTGCCTTTTGTTTTTTTCTCTACAGCCCCTCCCACACATCGCACACTCAGCAGGCTGCAAACCTGGTTCCAGGTCAGGAGAGGCCACAACTGGCAGATATAAATGCACTCACTAACTGTAAATCGCTCTGGATAAGAGCGTCTGCTAAATGACTAAAGTGTAAATGTAATAAATGTCTTGTATAGAGCTGAAACGATTGCCCTGACTGAAAAGTATATCTGTTCTACGGGATATATTTATATCTTAGCATTCTATAAAGTTCCAGATAGAAATGTATTGTATATAGCTGACACTTTGCATCACAGAAAAACATGTATGTTCTATAGAGGATGTCTACAGATACAAAGAGGTCAATGGAATCGTGGGGGATATAAGAAAGAAGCCGGATTGGCGTACATTCAACAAATCTGATCTAACAAAGTGGATATTTGTCAAATCCATCATGATTGATGTATTCTAACAGGCCCTCAATGTGGTTACTAAAGTCCAATATGGATATACACTATATATACAAAAGTATGTGGACACCCCTTCAAATTAGTGGATTCGGTCATTTCAGCCACACCCGTTAATGCAGGTGTATAAAATCAAGCGCACAACCATGCAATCTCCATAGACAAACATTGGCAGTAGAATGGCCTTACTGAAGAGCTCAGTAACTTTCAACGTGGTACCATCATAGGATGCCACCTTTCCAACAAGTCAACTGTAAGTGCTGTTATTGTGAAGTGGAAACGTCTAGGAGCAACAATGGCTCAGCTGCGAAGTGGTAGGCCACACAAGCTCACGGAACGGGACCACTGAGTGCTGAAGCGCATAGCACGTAAAAATGGTCTGTCCTGAAGCAACGTCAGCACAAGAACTGTTGGTTGGGAGCTTCATGAAATGGGTTTCCATGGCCGAGAAGCCGCACACAAGCCTGAAGATCACCATGCGCAATGCCAAGCGTCGGCTGGAGTGGTGTAAAGCTCACCAACATTGGACTCTGGAGCAGTTAAAACACGTTCTCTGGAATGATGAATCACGCTTCACCATCTGGCAGTCTGACTGACGAATCTGAGTTTGGCGGATGCCAGGAGAACGCTACCTGCCCCAATGCATAGTGCCAACTGTAAAGTTTGGTGGAGGAGGAATAATGGTCTGGGGCTGTTTTTCATGGTTCGGGCTAGGCCCCTTAGTTCCAGTGAAGGGAAATCTTAACACTACAGCATACAATGACATTCCAGACGATTCTGTTCTTCAAACTTTGTGGCAACAATTTGGGGAAGGCCCTTTCCTGTTTCAGCATGACATTAACACAAAAAATGTATGCACGCATGACTGTAAGTCGCTTTGGATAAAAGCGTCTGCTAAATGGCATATTATTATTTATTATTATTATTGTCCCCGTGCACAAAGCGAGGTCCATACAGAAATGGTTTGTCGAGATCGGTGTGGAAGAACTTGACTGGCCTGGACAGAACCCTGACCTCAACCCCATCGAACACCTTTGGGATGAATTGGAACGTCGACTGCGAGCCAGGCCTAATCGCCCAACATCAGTGCCCGGCCTCACTAATGCTCTTGTGGCTGAATGCAAGCAAGTCCCCGCAGCAATGTTCCGACATCTAGTGGAAAGCCTTTCCAGAAGAGTGGAGGCTGTTGTAGCAGCAAAGAAAGACCAATTCAATATTCATGCCCATGATTTTGGAATGAGATGTTCGATGAGCAGGTGTCCACATACTTTTGGTCATGTAGTGTATCTAGCAAAGTGGTTAGCTTTGTAGTTAGATTGCTAACTGGCTTGACTGTTTATTAACTTCTGTTTGTACCACCGCACGGTACAGCAACGCACGAGTTGAAAATATTGAACGCATGCGGTACAAAGAATGCCCCGCATGCTAGTGTGGGCGGCATCCCCAACTCAGCGTTGCGGACTGTTCCATTGACAATGAATGACTTCCGCTGGAAAGCAAACAATTCGACGCATCTGGTGGACATGAGGTTAAAGGCTGGGGTGTATTCATTACGAAAACCATTTACCGTTTAGGAACCAAACGGGAGCAAATGGAACGAAACGTGGAGGAGCCTACCTGAATTTGTCCAATAGAAACTATTATTTGCGTTTTTCGTTTGGAGTAAATGGTAATCATCTGCATAATGATTACACCCCTGCACCCCGCTGAATGTTGCCGCGTTCTGGTTGGTCTGATTTGTTGGGACCTAACAAAACCAAGCAGATAGAGAGGTCTGACAGACCTAGGGTGTGCTCAACAGCTAAGGCAAGGCATCGCAGCAACCAATGGTTGCATGCTACGTCATTGTCTGACAGATTGCTAAAACATGATGTGGTTAGCTGATACTTAAAATACCTATGTAGGCATTGTAAAATCTGGCAGGCGTCGGCAACGTCTAAGCATAGGAATGCAGCCCTATACTGCCTGCCTGCCTGCCTGCCTGACGAGTTGAAAGACTGTCAGCAATGGTATTTGTCTCCTCTTCACCATTTTCTCTCACCACAAGCACACATTATGTCCCAAATGGCACCCAATTCCCTATATAGTGCACTATTTTTGACCAGAGCCCTATGGGTAGTAGTACACTATATATGAAATAGGGTGCCATTTGGGATGGGCCCACTTTCCTTCCATCGGGTTGTTTATTTGGTAGAACAAGAGAAACCAACACAGGAGAGCAGAGTATAAAGTAGCCTTTAATGCTAACATTTCAGACAGAGCCTTTCTTCCAGACAAATCTATGACAGTTAAACCCTGTCTCTCTTTTTTATTTAAGATCCCTGCTGTCAACTGCAATACATTCACCATGTCAATGATTATGATAGTAATAATCCAAATGATTTATTGAACTTTTATTGTGCTTTTCATAACATAAATAATCTCAAAGTGGTTTAAATGTATCACATCATCATTGCTCATATTGTCACAACGATGATGTCATTAAGAATAAAGAACATAGACACACACACCATCATGTTCCTGAGCACAGGTGGCTGGTTGCACCTTAATTGGGGAGAGCAGGCTCATAGTAATGGCTGGAACAGAATAAATGGAACGGTATCAAACACATTGTTTCCACGTGGTTGATACAATTCCATTCACTTCATTTCAGCCATTATTATGAGTCATCCTCCCCTCAGCAAACTGCTGTGATTCCTAGATTTCCAGTACTGCAACCTTCTGCATTACCTTCCCAATGTCATTAATCATATCATATTATTTTGTAACACTAGTCATCAGACTGAGAATAATGATGGACTCCTCCTTTCATTGTGGAGGTTGACAACAGAACAGAACTCCTTTCATTGACAACGGAACACACCTTATTCTATTCCAGTCAACCGTTCTGTGAATAAATAAATTGTGAAATACGTACATAGAAGTCAAACAGGATTTGAATATTATCATGCTAAGCAAATATAGGATGAGAGAGGCTTTATGTAACATTATGTGTGACTTAATTTACTGATGCTGAAATAAAAGGAGGCTTTGTTGAACATTATATGTGACTTAATTATTAATGTAGATGTCACTGAATTGAAAAAGAACTCACCCGGTGAAATAAAAAGCTTATGGTGTTAAATATTTGATACAGTTAAATCTTTCTACTTGGTTTGGGCATGATCTAGGACTACAGGTTACTGTTCATTCAATAGGCAAATACATCTTGACAAAAACTACTTTTTATATGAACAGAATCATCCTTTAAATTGTTTTTGAGAGGTAGAGACTGAATCATTTATAATGGATGGCTTTTGGTTCTCACCAATGTTTATTACGTGTGTTACCCAAACGGTTTCTAGAACACCGTCTCTCGAATGGTGTCACAACAGAATGTAATTTGGTAGACAGATGATCATGTAACCCAGAACCAAATCTCGTGTGAGCAGAGCCAAATCTTGTGTTAGTTCTGGCCTCTGAAAGTGTTCATGTATTACAAGAGAGTAAGATGCTGATGCAATCCTCCTATCTGTCTGGATTTGTTTTGATTCCTGAGATTCATAATCCCAAAATCCCAAAAGATCCCTTTGCAAAGTATGTTCCACCATTGTGAATTAAGACTTTGAAAGTAAGATATCACATTCCGCCAGCCATTGCAAGTTCAGAACTACTCAATGACCTAACTTCATCATCTCGACCAGACCCACCACCACCACCCATCTGTATTTCCTACCCTACCCAATGTCATTATGGGTAATTGAGTCCTAACAAGGTGCTCCAGGAGCAAGTGGGTGTTTATATTTGTCCTTGTTCACAAATGTAAAAGTGTGTTTTATACACGTTTGAAAAGAAAATGTGTTTTTTGCATATCTCAACTCCCCCTGAGAGTGGGGTTACAGCCAGGGTCAGTCATTATCAACATCGACCTTGAAGCAATTAGGGTTAAATGCCTTGCTAAGGGCACATCGACAGATTTTTCACCTTGTCGTTTAGGGGATTTGAACTAGCAACCTTTCAGTTACTGGCACAACACTGGCCGCTCATCTACCTGCCGCCCTACCTAAGTTGCCCCTCTAACACTGATACAGTCCCTGAATCTTAGTACTAGTACTAGAGTCAATGTCCAGGCGGAAATTGAATAAGCATAATAAATAAATCCCCATCAGAATCTGTCTGTTTAAGCTAGAGATATCCGTTTTTTTGCATGGGCTGAGTCTCAATCCACCACATCCGCCGATGTCGGCCTTCCGCATCTGCGGTGGAAGGTGGAAGAGCTACAGCAGTGTTTGTCAGACCAGGAGGCATCCCGAAAATCTGTCTTCTCACAAAAATGTCTGTAGAGTCCAAACGGTTTTATACAAATTAATATGACAGCACTATGGAAAGCTAAGACTCTCACAAACACGACGGTGTTCTCTGTTTAGTTCTAAGCCTCACACCGTAGTCCAGTACTGGGCTGTCTGAAGACGGTACCGCCGATGTGCCAACCTCTGTCTGTAGCGTCCAAACGGTTTGGGTTACAAACTAATATGACCCCACCATCGAAAGCTGAGACTCGTTGTTTTGCTCTATGACACCCACAAGCCTCACAAGACTCCTCTGAAGGTAACCCAGTATCGGGCCGAAAAAAGAATGGAAGTGAATAGGGCATTTCCACCTCAAATGGGTCATTCCACGGTTTCATCAATATATACAGGTATATATATATTTGTTTGGATACCTATAGGGCTCTTAAAATTCTAAATAAAATAGCTAAATGATCTATGGTATGACCATCTTAAAACAGTTCCACATGTTAAATCGGTAGAACCCCCCCTCCCCCCCAAATACTTAAAAATACAAAATGGACCCTAGATCAGTGTCTAGGGACAGGGTGGACCAGGTGTCTTTTTCAGGTCCGTCCAGTAGTCCACTATCTGGGATGAGCGGCTCAAAATATAGGTGATGACTTTGGAAAATTCACAGCGATTGTAATTGCCGAGATAGGCCTTCCATTGCCAAGGATCGGGTGAGTTTCTGGGCGAGAGGCCCAGTTTCTTCATACAGGCGCCAATGTAGGCGTCTTCTATATTAAAAAGCTTGATGTCCTTGGATATCTCCACGATCCTCTCCGGCAGGTCGTTGGAGAAGACGTATCCCATACCAAGTGTGTAGGTCGGGTAGCGGTTGTCGGCTAACATCTCGACCGGAACATACCATTTGGAGTTAGGGTTCCGGATGACTGGTCGATCCCACATCAGCATCCCCGTCAGGTAGTTCACCTTGGGAAATAGGAATGGAATTTAATCTTTATATAGAATTATTAAAGATTTAGAAGGGGGAAAAAAAGAATAAACTGTAACTTAGTAAATTAAAAAGACAGACAGACAGACAGACTGTTATAGTAACAAAAACTATCCCCTAAAGAGGTGGAGGTTGGGTTGAATAAAATAACATTAAAAAAAAAGTTCACCTTGGGGACGTCCGCTCTCAGCAACATAGTTATCAGGTTCTCTACGTTGAGGAACATGTCTGAGTCGATCTTCATGGCGTAGGTGGAATTGGTGCAGTGAGTGGCCAGCCAGTCCATAATCACCATGGTCTTAATGGTGAGGTTGAGGTAGGAGTCCAGAAAGTTGCTCTGGAGTAGATCATGATGCACCTGGCTCTCCTGGTTCACCTTCAAATCAAAGTCAAGACAAAATCGAGTCAAAGTCAAAGTTAGGTCAGATCAAGTTACAATCAAATCAAAATCAAATCAAACTTTATTTAAATATTAACAACCCCAACACACTTAAAACAATAAACACAACACTAAAAAAAGCTACAACAATAAGACCAACCTTCTCCTGCAGCTCCTGAGCACCTGATCCTCCAGGAAGTCCTAGCATGAATAGCGTCTGTACCTTCTTCCCCTGCACCAGGGTCTCAGTACCCCACGTCCTGCGGATGGCGTCCCGGGCAGCCAGGTTACCGGGCGCCACAGGGACCATCAGCACCAGGAACGGGGTCTGGGTCTTACACTTGTCCGGTTCGTCCATGATGAAGTGGAAGTTACGAGGGTGGCCAAAGTGGTATTGATTGGTTGGTGGCGGGCGTATGGTGGTTGAGGGTGGGGCTGGTACTGTGGTTGGGGGTACGGTGGTTGAGGGTGGGGCTGGTACTGTGGTTGGGGGTACGGTGGTTGGGGGTGGGGCTGGTACTGTGGTTGGGGATGGTCCATGGGGATGGATGGGGATGGTCCATCTATGGTAGTATGTGTACAGTGATAGGTTGTCCCACCAGTCTGGCTGGAAGGAGCTGGCAGGAATAGCGAAGAGGATGATCAAGATGACCGTGGACAGGAAGAGGAGGAAGATGAAACAGGACCGCACCAGAGACCGCAGTGGTCGTACAGGGCTCTCGACCACAACTTGACTAGATGGGAGAGGAAGAAGAAGAAGATTGAGGTTAGATTGGTAGATCGAAATGGTCTCATTAGTATGGAAGAGTATTCGGGCCAAGTGAAGAGAAAGAATAAGTAAATGGAGATGGGTGGTGGTACTTGGATGATCTTATTTTGCACGGATAGTACTTTAAAAAAGTGACAATATTTCGAGAATAAAGTGTCAATATTTCGAGAATAACGTGTAAATATTTCGATAATAAACAAACAAACAAATGTTTCGAGAATAAAGTCAAAATTTTGGGAATAAAATGGACATTTTGAGAATAAAGTCGCAGTTATATTTATATTTATATAGGGGATTTGGTTAACTGCATGCCTCCATGGCTCCCTGTTGCTGTGCGCTCCGCTGTTGAAATACTGTACCTGAGGTAGATGACCTGGTGAAACTATACTTTAGAATTGGCTTTAGTATCAAGGAAATCCTTGCTCCTTTAGCACATAATAATCCTATTATTATAAGTATTAGGACCTAGAATAGGTTGTGACAGATTATTTTCAGAAGTAGGAACCACACGGACTCGAATGAGGTATTTCCTCCATGTCGGTGTCGTTACATACACTACATAGGTAGAGACAAGTGGGTTGTGTGTGTGTGCCATCCAAGTCATGTCAGATCAGGGATTATTTCTTTATAGCCTATCATCGTTTATCTAATAGGCCTATATTTAGATCAATTATTATTTTAAGAAAGGAATCATTCGTTTTGTTGGGTGTGCTCGCGTAGCCTACTAGCCGATAGTCGTTAGAAGGATAGTTGCCATAAGGGGGGAATACTAACGTTAGTAAAGCGTTAATAGTTTCCATTATGCACAGAATTTTTGCAAGGTGTTCGCCTTGGCTACGCAGAAGAACATCGAAGCGAATTCGGATAGCAGACGGAAAGGGACTCAACCCCAGTTCTCTTTGCGTTCAGTGACAGTGCCAAGATAGTTTTTCTTTGTGCTCATAACGCAACATGGCCGTTAGAAGAGTGTATGACTATAGTCTGAAATTGCCAGGAGGAAACTTGGTGTGTGAGTGTGTGCGTGCAAGTTATTAGATTGATAAGCTTGAGTGCCCGGTGACGACTGTTTGAACGAGTTTATTAGATCATTAGATTGATGGCCATTTGTTTGTTTTGCCCACAACACCCAACCCGCCCGTCTCCACACGGACTTGGATAAAATACCTCATCCAAGTCCGTGTGGTTCCTCCTTCTGGAAACACTAAATCTGTGGCACAACCTCTTCCTGGTCCTAATAGTTATTAATCATTTGGTTATTATGTGCTAAACGAGCAAGGATTTCCTTATTACTAAAGCCAGTTCTAAAGTATAGAACTGGCTTTAGTAAATAGCGCACACAGCAACAGGGAGCCAGAGGCATGCAATTAATAACCAAATCCCGTACTTTCATTTTGAAATACAACCGCGACTTTATTCTCGAATATTGCCACTTTATTCTCAAAATATTGCCACTTTATTCTCAAATTATTCCCACTTTATTCTAGAAATATTGCCACTTTAGTTACAAAATTGTATTTTGACTTTATTCTAAAAAAATATGTAATTTCAACTTTATTAAGTATTTAAAGTTTTTAAAGTACTATCTGTGAAAGAAAAAAATCAATGTACCACACTACCCATCACCATTTATTTATTTATTCTCTTCACTTGGCCCTAAGGCCCTAAATAGTAGTGCGTCCGGCCCAGTACATCAGAGCTTCCTGCCATCCAGGACCTCTATACCAGGCTGTGACAGAGGAAGGCCCTAAAAATGTGTCAAAGACTCCAGCCACCGAGTACTGCTCTGTTAAAATAGACTGTTCTCTCTGCTACTGCACTGCTAGCAGTACCGATGCACCAAGTCTGAAACCAACAGGACCCTGAACAGTTTCTACCCCCAAGCCATAAGACTGCTACACACACAACCCAACTGTCTCTACCTACAGTATGTATGTAACCACAAGGACTTGGATGAAATACACTACATGACCAAAAGTATGTGGACATACTCGTCGAACATCTCATTCCAAAATCATGTGCATTCATATGGAGTTGGTTCCCACTTTGCTGCAATAACATTCTCCACTCTTCTGGGAAGGCTTTCCACTATGTTGTATCATTGCTGCGGGGATTGCTTCCATTCAGCCACAAGAGAATTAGTGAGGTCGGGCACTGATGTAGAGTGATTAGGCCTGGCTCGCAGTCGGCGTACCATTTCATCCCAAAGATGTTCAATGGGGTTGAGGTCAGGGCTCTGTGCAGGCCAGTCAAGTTCTTCCACACCGATCTCGACAAACCATTTCTGTATGGACCTCGCTTTGTGTACGGGGACAATGTCATGCTGAAACAGGAAAGGGCCTTCCCCAAACTGCTGCCACAAAGTGGGAAGCACAGAATCGTCTAGAATGTCACTGTATGCTCTAGCATTACGATTTTCCTTCACTGGAACTAAGGGGCCTAGCCCGAACCATGAAAAACAGCCCCAGACCATTATTCCTCCTCCACCAAACTTTACAGTTGGCACTATGCATTGGGCCAGGTAGCGTTCTCCTGGCATCCGCCAAACCCAGATTCGTCCGTCGGACTGTCAGATGGTGAAGCGTGATTCATCACTCCAGGGAACGCGTTTTCACTGCTCCAGAGTCCAATGGCGGCGAGCTTTACACCACCCCAGCCGACACTTGGCACTGTGCGGAGGCTCAGCCATGAAAACCCATTTCATGAAGATCCCAATGAACAGTTCTTGTGCTGACGTTGCTTTCAGAGGATTCAGCTACGTGCTTCAGCACTCGGCAGTCCCGTTCTGTGAGCTTGTGTGGCCTACCACTTCGTGGCTGAGCCGTTGTTGCTCCTAGACATTTCCACTTTACAATAACAGCACTGACAGTTGATCGGGGCAGTTCTAGCAGGGCTGAAATTTGACGAACTGACTTTTTGAAAAGGTGGCATCCTATGACGGTGCCACGTTAAAAGTCACTGAACTCTTCAGTATGGGCCATTCTACTGCCAATGTTTGTCTATGGAGATTGCATGGTGGTGTGCTCGATTTTATACACCTGTCAGCAACAGATGTGGCTGAAATAGCCGAATCCACTCATTTGAAGGGGTGTCCACATACTTTGCCATGTAGTGTAGTTAACCAAATAGCTACGCGGACTATCTTCATTTACCCTTTTTGCGCTAACTCTTTTGACTCATAAAATATGCTGCTGCTACTGTTTATTATCTATCCTGTTGCCTAGTCACTTTATCCAATACGTACATACAGTGAGGGAAAAAAGTATTTGATCCCCTGCTGATTTTGTATGTTTGCCCACTGACAAAGACATGATCAGTCTATAATTTTAATGGTAGGTTTATTTGAACAGTGAGAGACAGAATAACAACAACAAAATCCAGAAAAACGCATGTCAGAAATGTTATAAATTGATTTGCATTTTAATGAGGGAAATAAGTATTTGACCCCTCTGCAAAACATGACTTAGTACTTGGTGGAAAAACCCTTGTTGGCAATCACAGAGGTCAGACGTTTCTTGTAGTTGGCCACCAGGTTTGCACACATCTCAGGAGGGATTTTGTCCCACTCCTCTTTGCAGATCTTCTCCAAGTCATTAAGGTTTCGAGCCTGACGTTTGGCAACTCAAACCTTCAGCTATGGGATTAAGGTCTGGAGACTGGCTAGGCCACTCCAGGACCTTAATGTGCTTCTTCTTGAGCCACTCCTTTGTTGCCTTGGCCGTGTGTTTTGGGTCATTGTCATGCTGGAATACCCATCCACGACCCATTTTCAATGCCCTGGCTGAGGGAAGGAGGTTCTCACCCAAGATTTGACGGTACATGGGCCCGTCCATCGTCCCTTTGATGCGGTGAAGTTGTCCTGTCCCCTTAGCGGAAAAACACCCCCAAAGCATAATTTTTCCACCTCCATGTTTGATGGTGGGGATGGTGTTCTTGGGGTCATAGGCAGCATTCCTCCTCCTCCAAACACGGCGAGTTGAGTTGATGCCAAAGAACTCGATTTTGGTCTCATCTGACCACAACACTTTCACCCAGTTCTCCTCTGAATCATTCAGATGTTCATTGGCAAACTTCAGACGGGCCTGTATATGTGCTTTCTTGAGCAGGGGGACCTTGCGGGCGCTGCAGGATTTCAGTCCTTCACGGCGTAGTGTGTTACCAATTGTTTTCTTGGTGACTATGGTCCCAGCTGCCTTGAGATCATTAACAAGATCCTCCCGTTTAGTTCTGGGCTGATTCCTCACCGTTCTCATGATCATTGGCGATGGTCTTGTAGCTCATTCCAGCCTTGTGTAGGTCTACAATCTTGTCCCTGACATCCTTGGAGAGCTCTTTGGTCTTGGCCATGGTGGAGAGTTTGGAATCTGATTGATTGATTGCTTCTGTGTACAGGTGTCTTTTATACAGGTAACAAACTGAGATTAGGAGCACTCCCTTTAAGAGTGTGCTCCTAATCTCAGCTCGTTACCTGTATAAAAGACACCTGGGAGCCAGAAATCTTTCTGATTGAGAGGGGGTCAAATACTTATTTCCCTCATTAAAATGCAAATCAATTTATAAAATGTTTGACATGCGTTGTTCTGGATTTTGTTGTTGTTATTCTGTCTCTCACTGTTCAAATAAACCTTCCGTTAAAATTATAGACTGATCATTTCTTTGTCAGTGGGCAAACGTACAAAATCAGCAGGGGATCAAATACTTTTTTCCCTCACTGTATCTACCTCAATTACCTCGTACCCCTGCACGTCGACTTGGTACTGATACCCCGTGTATATAGCCAAGTTACTCATTGTGTATTTATTCCTGGTGTTTTTTTTTATTATTATTATTTCTAAATTTGTCTCTCTGCATTGTTGGGAAGGGCCATAAGTAAGCATTTCACTGTTAGTCTACACCTGTTGTTTACGAAGCATGTGAAAAATACAATTTGATTTGATACTCTTCCGTACATTAGAACATGTCAAAATAGTGATATTTAACCATTTTAGTTAGGCTGGTTGCCGTACTGGAGGACCAGAGTTGGGAAATGCTGTTCTAGAGAATGTGTAGGCATAAATATAGGGAGAATCTTAATTGCATATCCTCGACTCTCGTCTTCTCGCCATGCCTCGTTCTCAAAAGCCATTGGTGGAGAAGGTCAGAGGGGCGGGCCCTCTGACTTTCTCATCCAATGAGTTTTGAAAAGGAGGCGAGAAGTCAAGGAAATACAATTGAGATTCTCCCATAGAATGACATAGCGTAAGGAAAGGGTTGTCACTGGCTGTTTTCATTAACTTGTTCAGTGATTTATTTGTCTACGTCTAGAAATAGATGCGACAATTTCCTGCTAGGGTGCGTTTGTAGTTAGTGGTTGAAGTGTTTCGATGATCCATTTAGGCGTGACCAGTGATTCCATGTGTATGTATATTGGGCAGCAGGTATCGCCACGGCCACGGTTCGTGCCATGGTGAAACTTGCACTCTTTATGATCTGAAATAATTGGATGGTGAAACTTGCCAGCCAACCAGAAAAGCAAGGCGAAATAATTCAGGTATTCTTGAAAGTCAGGACAATCATTGTCCTGCAAAGATTTTTCAACTTTGTATAGTTGAAATATAATCATTTGTCGCAATAAAGAAAGTTCGACAAAATAAAAATCCACTGCTGTTGAACGGATAACAAAGTTGTCATCTTTAGAAAGTTTCTCCTATATCTGCCACAGTGGATGCTGCTGAGGGGAGGACGGCTCATAATAAGGGCTGGAACCGAGCGAATGGAATGGCATCAAACTATGTGTTTGATGTATTTGATACTATTCCGCTCCAGCCATCACCACGAGCATGTCCTCCCCAATTAAGGTGCCACCAACCTCCTGTGATCTGCCATCTGCCATGTCGCAATTTTTATTTTTTTAGCAACATTGCTTTTGTCGAATAAACCTGGGTCAATGGAAACATGCCTACAGTCAGGGAATGAAAAATGGAAAACCCAGCGCACACGTAGGTATAGATTATTGACATAGCCTACTTCTTCTGCTTATTTGCATACTTTTTCTTCTTTGAAGTGACTGACGGTGTTACTGTCAAAGCACTTTGTGACCACTACTGCTGTAAAAATAGCTTTATAAATACAATCTGGACAAAGATGCCATCTTTAATACACTGTACATCTAATTTCATGTATTTCAATAAGTACATAATAAGTGTATAGTAGAAGTATAGTATATTATTAAATAATAGTAAGTAGCACATTATTACATAATAAGTCTATACAATGAAGTATATACCTTCACATTCTCCACATCATTACATACATTCTTCAGATATGTATTCTTCTCCGTTCAGGGTAGATTGGGACAATCTTCTCAGAGAAAGCCAAACATTCTATTTATGACTAGGGCCAAAAGAAACGGCCTGATGTCAACATGTTCTATGTAAATGCACCCTATTCAAATCTATGGCTTAGGTTCTAGAGTAGATACTGTGTCTGTCTATCTAAAGTTACTAACATTTAAATACATACAGAAGTATGATGTAGTTAGTAACTGGTTACTTTAAAGCACTCTTTTATTTTTTGTTAAACATTTTTTTACAGCCAATGTAAAAATGGCTTTACAAATAAATGAGATTGATTGATTGAGTAAGTAATGAGAAGCGCAGAGAGATGTTCTTCTTACCTTTTGTACCTACCATGTCCATACAATTTGGGACATTTACTTTAAAATTGTACCCTATTATCTAGAAGTAGCGTGTAGTTGATCTAGGTAGTAACTGGTTACTGTAAAGCACTGTAAAATTGGACCCTATTATCTAGCACTGGTTGATTGTATGTCTGTCTAGTTTGTCCTGAGAAGAGCAGAGAGATGTCATTGATAGTGCTTGCTTACCGTTTACATCCATTTCCTCCTTGCTCCTCCATGACTGCAGCCGGTTAACCAACTCAGAGAGACCATGGATCCTTGTGACAGTGACTGGTGAAGAAAATAACACCCCTCCTGTGTGTGTGTACAACCATCCCAGGACAATTACACCACCTCCCTCCCCTGTGTTTCAGGTCTATCCAGTAGAACACACTCCAGTGTGCTCTAAGCCTCAGATGTCAGTTGTTCTATGGTGGAGTTGGTGTAGCTTTACAGGTGTTCTGTAGCCTACAGGGAAGGGTGAGTGTGTGACAGGGGAAGGGCAGGGGAGGAGGGGAGGGGGAGAGATGAGGAAACAAGTGTGTGTGGGAGGTGGGGGGTTGTGTGTGTGAGAGAGAGAGAGAGAGAGAGAGAGAGAGAGAGAGAGAGAGAGAGAGAGAGAGAGAGAGAGAGAGAGAGAGAGAGAGAGAGAGAGAGAGAGAGAGAGAGAGAGAGAGAGAGCCTGCTTCATTGTAGTAAAGTGTTATGGTTTTATTGACTTTGGACGTTGTCAGGCTACAGTGAGGGAAAAAAGTATTTGATCCCCTGCTGATTTTGTACGTTTGCCCACTGACAAAGAAATTATCAGTCTATAATTTTAATGGTACGTTTATTTGAATAGTGAGAGACAGAATAACAACAAAAAAATCCAGAAAAACGCATGTCAAAAATTTTCTAAATTGATTTGCATTTTAATGAGGGAAATAAGTATTTGACCCCTCTGCAAAACATGACTGAGTGCTTGGTGGCAAAACCCTTGTTGGCAATCACAGAGGTCAGACCTTTCTTGTAGTTGGCCACCAGGTTTGCACACATCTCAGGAGGGATTTTGTCCCACTCCTCTTTGCAGATCTTCTCCAAGTTATTAAGGTTTCGAGGCTGACGTTTGGCAACTCGAACCTTCAGCTCCCTCCACAGATTTTCTATGGGATTAAGGTCTGGAGACTGGCTAGGCCACTCCAGGACCTTAATGTGCTTCTTCTTGAGCCACTCCTTTGTTGCCTTGGCCGCGTGTTTTGGGTGATTGTCATGCTGGAATACCCATCCATGACCCATTTTCAATGCCCTGGCTGAGGGAAGGAGGTTCTCACTCAAGATTTGACGGTACATGGCGCCGTCCATTGTCCCTTTGATGGGGTGAAGTTGTCCTGTCCCCTTTGCAGAAAAACACCCCCAAAGCATAATGTTTCCACCTCCATGTTTGACGGTGGGGATGGTGTTCTTGGCGTCATAGGCAGCATTCCTCCTCCTCCAAACACGGCGAGTTGAGTTGATGCCAAAGAGCTCGATTTTGGTCTCATCTGACCACAACACTTTCACCCAGTTCTCCTCTGAATCATTCAGATGTTCATTGGCAAACTTCAGATGGCCCTGTATATGTGCTTTCTTGAGCAGGGGGACCTTGCGGGCGCTGCAGGATTTCAGTCCTTCACGGCGTAGTGTGTTACCAATTGTTTTCTTGGTGACTATGGTCCCAGCTGCCTTGAGATCATTGACAATATCCTCCCGTGTAGTTCTGGGCTAATTCCTCACCGTTCTCATGATCATTGCAACTCCACGAGGTGAGATCTTGCATGGAGCCCCAGGCCGAGGCAGATTGACAGTTATTTTGTGTTTCTTCCATTTGCGAATAATCGCACCAACTGTTGTCACCTTCTCACCAAGCTGCTTGGCGATGGTCTTGTAGCCCATTCCAGCCTTGTGTAGGTCAATTTATAACATTTTTGACATGCGTTTTTCTGGATTTTGTTGTTGTTATTCTGTCTCTCACTGTTCAAATAAACCTACCATTAAAATTATAGACTGATCATGTCTTTGTCAGTGGGCAAACATACAAAATCAGCAGGGGATCAAATACTTTTTTCCCTCACTGTATTGGGGAAACAGGTTTCTTTCTTACACTGATTGCTGACAGTAGGCCTAAACACACACACAGACGGCATAACAAACGGCACTTGCTTACAACCCAGGAGAGTTGACAAACACACACCCACAGGTGACACAAGAATGCCACTGGATTTGTTCATTTTTGTTTATTGACGTCACGTCATTGTCATTAACCACATTTTCCATTTAACAGTCCTCATAAAAAAAACTGAAAGCACACAAAGCTATGATGTCACCAATCACACCTTTTGTCAACTCTTTAAACAGTCAGCTATGTAAAGTGTTGACCCTGGGAAAATATACATATATTTATACATTTATATTACATGTACCTGTACTTCATTGAATGTGCTGTGTGTATTTTCGGTATATTTCACCTATGATACATACAAGGCACTTGGAAACATTAAAAAATACTGATAATAATAATTGAAAATCTTAATGTGCAAACGAAGATAAAAAATGATATCAGATGCTGGCCTGCAGTAGGTAGGCCATAGTCTAACATTAACCCTTTGAGCATATGTAGACTACTAGACTTCATATGTAAATTCACCTCTGTCCTATTTGTACTTCCTATGTTACCTCAATATGGGAACCTGAATTTTCAGGTTTTTCCAATCAAACTTACAGTTCCAGGTTTGTAACAAAATGTAATTGGCATGGTGGAGTTGCACATTGTTACATTATACTTACAAAGACTAAATATTCTTTTGAGTGATTTGTCTGTAAATTAATACAAATAATGAAGCTATTGTAAGTACTATACAGTTATGTACACACTTTTCTGTTTACATTGGGCCTACTTATCTAATCAAAAAAACCTGGATCAAATAGAAATCCCTAACTTGGCCAATAATACTGGATGCCAGGTAAGGCGTGCAGATCAAATAACAATTTCCTACCTTGTGTTGGATAAGCTATTAGCAAATATTACTTTTATGAGGTTTGTCGGCTTTATTGAGAAACGTCTGTTGCACAAAGGGTTAATACGTCATCCTTGGGTTTGTAGATCCTGATATAGGATCCTTGTCTTTGGATGCGTCCCAAATGGCACCCTGTTCCCTTTGTAGTGCACTACTTTTGACCAGGGCTCTGGTAAAAAGTAGTGCACTATATAGGGAATAGGGTACCATTTGGGACGTACATTTTGTCACTGAGTTACGAAACAGCATTGGTCATAAAATGGCAGTTAGATGCTGTAGAGAGAGGAGGAACAACTTCAACATTCAATAGAAATGTCTCGTCTTAACCAGAAAGACAAATAAAACTTTCTTACTTGTTTGCAGATGTGATGAAAGACACAGAGATGTCATACCTTTACAGACTTGAGAGGGGGAGGGGTTATGTAGATGCAGATAGATTCAGACTGTAGTTTGACAAGGCTTCAACAACCCTTTAGTTCGTACCAAAGATTTCCACTGATTACCTTGTAATCTCGAGAGCCTATTCCCTACAGGGTATTTTAAAGGCTGTTTGTTGTTGTGACCACACCAGATTTAATCCATTTGTAGGATAAAAAAATACACAATAGGTTATTTTAAGCTTAATTCATTCAAAGTTATTGAATTTGATCGTCAGTCATACAAAGATTAGTGTGCGACTAAAATAGTACCCTATTCCCGTTACAGTGCACTACTTTTTAGGGAATACCATACAAGGAAGGGTGCCATTTCAGATGCAGCCTAGGTGTGTGAAGCCTCTGCAGGTCAAGTAGGTTGGTTGGTTGAGGGGAGAGGAAGGTGCGGGTCATTGTCTTGTCAGCTAAACATCATAGCCTTTCTTAGCCAAACCACACCTCTGTCGTCCTGCCAACCAACCTTACAACTATGCAGGTGGCAGTCACATGACAACAGAACTAAATACCACATTCTTAGCTCAGAGGACCCCAGGGGAACCGGGTAATATGAGTGAAGGCTACGCCTAACCCTGCCTGTGTAAAAATCTAAACAAACTAACAAACATAGGCAAATTCTAAACTTCCACTTACATTTGAACTTAGTCTCCCATTGACATTAACGTTTGACTAAAGTGGAAGTTAGAATCCACCCCAAAAGACGCATGTAGAATGTAGTTTGACATCCGACTGGTTTTCCCAGACTGTGCTTGCCCTGTAGTGTGTACCACATACATCCGACTGGTTTTCCCAGACTGTGCTTGCCCTGTAGTGTGTACCACATACATCCGACTGGTTTTCCCAGACTGTGCTTGCCCTGTAGTGTGTACCACATACATCCGACTGGTTTTCCCAGACTGTGCTTGCCCTGTAGTGTGTACCACATACATCCGACTGGTTTTCCCAGACTGTGCTTGCCCTGTAGTGTGTACCACATACATCCGACTGGTTTTCCCAGACTGTGCTTGCCCTGTAGTGTGTACCACATACATCCGACTGGTTTTCCCAGACTGTGCTTGCCCTGTAGTGTGTACCACATACATCCGACTGGTTTTCCCAGACTGTGCTTGCCCTGTAGTGTGTACCACATACATCCGACTGGTTTTCCCAGACTGTGCTTGCCCTGTAGTGTGTACCACATACATCCGACTGGTTTTCCCAGACTGTGCTTGCCCTGTAGTGTGTACCACATACATCCGACTGGTTTTCCCAGACTGTGCTTGCCCTGTAGTGTGTACCACATACATCCGACTGGTTTTCCCAGACTGTGCGTGCCCTGTAGTGTGTACCACATACATCCGACTGGTTTTCCCAGACTGTGCTTGCCCTGTAGTGTGTACCACATATTTCCACTGATTACCTTGTAGCTTCAGTAGCCTATTCCCTCCAGGGGATTTTAAAGGCTGTTTGTTGTTGTGAGTCTAGAGACTGAGTAGAGGGGGAGGAAGGAGAATAAAGTTGGCCCTAGACACTGATCTAAGGTCAGTTTTGCATTTTCCCATCTAATGGTTGAGGATGGTAAGCTGACCCTAGATCTGTGC
Source organism: Coregonus lavaretus (assembly GCF_964263955.1). Taxonomy (NCBI): domain Eukaryota; kingdom Metazoa; phylum Chordata; class Actinopteri; order Salmoniformes; family Salmonidae; genus Coregonus; species Coregonus lavaretus. Next base: position 52,762 of record NW_028161270.1, read on the forward strand.
CTACAGACAACTTCTACACAGAACAATTGAGTTCTGATGTGAGGCTAGAAAGATTAGACAGAATTTACCTGACTCTCTACATCCCCCTAGTGGCCACAACAGGTAAAGACACTGATATAAAACCCGCTGTTATAGTGACTATCCAAACTAACAGTGGCTGTTATCGGTTATAATCCATAGGGTCTGTGCTGCATACAAATAATGACTGTATCAAAACATACAGGAGCATATTACTTCAATTCTCTCAATAAGAGCTGCTTCTTATTTACATCATAATGGTGACTAAATAACTCCAACTGCGTTGTCACACAATTCAATTTGGAATGTTAATTAGGGATGTACATTGGGAAAAGTCCATTGAAAAAGTCCATAGGGAATGTTTGAGATACATTTCCATAGTTTTTGTAGTTGTTTTCTTCAGCCTGCTTTTACTGTTTAGTGTTGGAATGATCAGAGTTTTTTTTTTTTCCATGTCTTTAAAGGAGAATTACCTTTGACCCCCACGCAGCTTTTAAAAAGCCCCTAACCCTCCCCATCCACACACACACACACCAACTGTCAGCTCCGAGGCATCGTTTAGGCACAAACACACACACACAAACTTACACACACACCCTGTCCCTTGATCGTAGCAACAGACGTGTGAGCACGGGTCCCAAGCTGAACACACTCACACATACACACACACACACCCTGGCCCTAGCTGACAACAGCTGGTTTGAGCACCAGCGCCCCAGGGGATTGAATCACCACCCAGGAGGGGAGGTCACGCCCTGCCCCCGTCCCTCCATACCCTCCCACAGACAAATTCAGTACCTCATCCTCCCTCTCCCTGTCCTCTTCACACCCGTCCTCCTCCTCCCCCCCCCTCCTGCTCTCCCCTCTCCCTAGCTGCCCCAGACCCATGGAAGCCAACCCAAACACGGATGCAGCCGAGAGTCCGAACGGGAGCATGGAAGAATCACACCAACCCAATCCCCCACCTCCACCACCTAGCGAGAATAAGGACGCTCCAGGGTGACCTAGTCCGCTTAGATCCAGGGGGCCACACAGGGCCGAGAGGGGCAGCGAGGCCCCCAGACGGTGGCCTCCGAGAAGAGAAGCCACGGCGGCCCCTCCTGGGATGATAATATGGGCCCCGCCGACATAGCCCATCTCTGAGACCCCTCCACCGTTACTTCCATGGAGACCACCCCCTTTGAGGAACACCCCGAGCCCAGCCGAGGAGGCCTGTTCCTGGGTCGCGACGAAGTGTCCGTGGGCCTTGATGTGTTTGCGGAGGGAGCTGGGGTCGGTGTAGCGTTTAAGGCAGCCGGCCATCTTGCAGTAGTAGGGCTTGTCCACGTAGTGGGTGCGCGTGTGCTTGAAGCGGTCGCTGGAGTTGGAGTAGCGCTTGCTGCAGCCCTCGTACGGACAGATGTACGGCTTCTCTCCTGGGAGAGGGAGAGAGGAGAGAAGGATGGATGGATGGAAGAAGGAGTGAGGATGTGAATTTTCTTGTCAACTGACAGATCTTCAGATTTTGGAATGCATATGGTATTAGCATTTCTTCTTGGACAGGTATGCCAGAAAAGCATCAAAGATTATATACCTGTGTGTGTGCGACATGCATGCATGTCTTTAATCTGACCCGAAGTATCCCGCAACCACAAGAAAAAAAAACACTGCAAGAGGTTCTGACAAAGAGACATAACAGCACAGCGGACTCTTACCCCCGCGGTTTCCTAACCCCGCGAGGCAGCCTTTAGAGGGGAAATAAACAGCTGTTCTTTAGCAAAAACAATCAAACTGACCTGTGTGTGTGTGTGTGTGTGTGTGTGTGTGTACTGACCTGTGTGTGAGCGTGTGTGTATCTTGAGGTTCTCCAGGCGAGAGAAGCTCTTGTTGCAGGTGGGGCAGTGGTGAGGCTTCTCATTGGTGTGAGTCCTGATGTGGATCAACATCTTGTACCTGGGGGGAATACACACACACACACACACACACACACACACACACACACACACACACACACACACACACACACACACACACACACACACAGAGTGAATAAAGCTTTAAACACTTACAGTGAGGGAAAAAAGTACTTGATCCCCTGCTGATTTTGTACGTTTGCCCACTGACAAAGACATGATCAGTCTATAATTTTAATGGTAGGTTTATTTGAACAGTGAGAGACAGAATAACAACAAAAAAATCCAGAAAAACGCATGTAAAAAATGTTATAAATTGATTTGCATTTTAATGAGGGAAATAAGTATTTGACCCCTCTGCAAAACATGACTTAGTACTTGGTGTCAAAACACGTGTTGGCAATCACAGAGGTCAGACGTTTCTTGTAGTTGGCCACCAGGTTTGCACACATCTCAGGAGGGATTTTGTCCCACTCCTCTTTGCAGATCTTCTCCAAGTCATTAAAGTTTCGAGGCTGACGTTTGGCAACTCGAACCTTCAGCTCCCTCCACAGATTTTCTATGGGATTAAGGTCTGGAGACTGGCTAGGCCACTCCAGGACCTTAATGTGCTTCTTCTTGAGCCACTCCTTTGTTGCCTTGGCTGTGTGTTTTGGGTCATTGTCATGCTGGAATACCCATCCACGACCCATATTCAATGCCGTGGCTGAGGGAAGGAGGTTCTCACCCAAGATTTGACGGTACATGGCCCCGTCCATTGTCCCTTTGATGCGGTGAAGTTGCCCTGTCCCCTTAGCAGAAAAACACCCCCAATGCATAATGTTTCCACCTCCATGTTTGACGGTGGGGATGGTGTTCTTGGGGTCATAGGCAGCATTCCTCCTCCTCCAAACACGGCGAGTTGAGTTGATGCCAAAGAGCTCGATTTTGGTCTCATCTGACCACAGCACTTCCACCCAGTTCTCCTCTGAATCATTCAGATGTTCATTGGCAAACTTCAGACGGCCCCGTATATGTGCTTTCTTGAGCAGGGGAACCTTGCGGGCGCTGCAGGATTTCAGTCCTTCACGGCGTAGTGTGTTACCAATTGTTTTCTTGGTGACTATGGTCCCAGCTGCCTTGAGATCATTGACAAGATCCTCCCGTGTAGTTCTGGGCTGATTCCTCACCGTTCTCATGATCATTGCAACTCCACGAGGTGTGATCTTACATGGAGCCCCAGGCCAAGGGAGATTGACAGTTATTTTGTGTTTCTTCCATTTGCGAATAATCGCACCAACTGTTGTCACCTTCTCACCAAGCTGCTTGGCGATGGTCTTGTAGCCCATTCCAGCCTTGTGTAGGTCTACAATCTTGTCCCTGACATCCTTGGAGAGCTCTTTGGTCTTGGCCATGGTGGAGAGTTTGGAATCTGATTGATTTATTTTTTCTGTGGACAGGTGTCTTTTATACAGGTAACAAGCTGAGATTAGGAGCACTCCCTTTAAGAGTGTCCAGAAAAACGCATGTCACAAATGTTGAATTGAATTGATTTGCATTTTAATGAGGGAAATAAGTATTTGACCCCCTCTCAATCAGAAAGATTTCTGTCTCCCAGGTGTCTTTTATACAGGTAACGAGCTGAGATTAGGAGCACACTCTTAAAGGGAGTGCTCCTAATCCCAGCTTGTTACCTGTATAAAAGTCACCTGTCCACAGAAGAAATCAATCAATCAGATTCCAAACTCTCCACCATGGCCAAGACCAAAGAGCTCTCCAAGGATGTCAGGGACAAGATTGTAGACCTACACAAGGCTGGAATGGGCTACAAGACCATCGCCAAGCAGCTTGGTGAGAAGGTGACAACAGTTAGTGCGATTATTCGCAAATGGAAGAAACACAAAATAACTGTCAATCTCCCACGGCCTGGGGCTCCATGCAAGATCTCACGTCGTGGAGTTGCAATGATTATGAGAACGGTGAGGAATCAGCCCAGAACTAAATGGGAGGATCTTGTCAATGATCTCAAGGTAGCTGGGACCATAGTCACCAAGAAAACAATTGGTAACACACTACGCCGTGAAGGACTGAAATCCTGCAGCGCCCGCAAGGTCCCCCTGCTCAAGAAAGCACATATACAGGCCCGTCTGAAGTTTGCCAATGAACATCTGAATGATTCAGAGGAGAACTGGGTGAAAGTGTTGTGGTCAGATGAGACCAAAATCGAGTTCTTTGGCATCAACTCAACTCGCCGTGTTTGGAGGCGGAGGAATGCTGCCTATGACCCCAAGAACACCATCCCCACCGTCAAACATGGAGGTGGAAACATTATGCTTTGGGGGTGTTTTTCTGCTAAGGGGACAGGACAACTTCACCGCATCAAAAGGGACGATGGACGGGGCCATGTACCGTCAAATCTTGGGTGAGAACCTCCTTCCCTCAGCCAGGGCATTGAAAATGGGTCGTGGATGGGTATTCCAGCATGACAATGACCCAAAACACACAGCCAAGGCAACAAAGGAGTGGCTCAAGAAGAAGCACATTAAGGTCCTGGAGTGGCTCTGTAAGTGGTGAAAATACACTGAGTGTACAAAACATTAAGAACACCTTCTTGCCCTCAGAACAGCCTCAATTCGTCGGGAAATGGACTCTACAAGGTGTCAAAAGCGTTCCTCAGAGATGCTGGCCCATGTTGACTCCAATGCTTCCCACAATTGTGTCAAGTTGGCTGGATGTCCTTTGGGTGGTGGACCATTCTTGATACACACGGGAAACTGTTGAGCGTGAAAAACCCAGCAGCGTTGCAGTTCTTGACACCCTCAAACCGGTGCGCCTGGCACCTACTACCGTACCCTGTACAAAGGCAATTAAATATTTTGTCTTGCCCATTCACCCTCTGAATTGCACACATACACAATCCATGTCTCCCTTTCATCTACACTGATTGAAGTGGATTTAACAGGTGACATCAATAAGGGATCATAGCGTTCACCGGGATTCACCTTGTCAGTCTATGTCATGAAAGAGCAGGTGTTCATAATGTTTGTTACACTCAGTGTATGTCTTTATAGTAATTTGTTACTTTTAAATCTGATCAGGGGCACCTTTTATATCTGAAGATCAGAGACCCTGATACCTAGACTCTAAGAATAAGCCCCTCCTACCTGGCGTTGAAGCCCCTCCCATTGCGGGCACAGCCCTCCCAGTGGCAGCAGTACCCAGAATCCTTTTCAGGTTTGACATGGTAGTCATTGATGTGATCCACCAGGTCCTGTAACGAGTCAAACAGCAGGTGGCACTAGAGAGCAGAGAGCGAGGGAGGAAGAGAGGGATGAGGGAGAGGTCGAGAGAGAGAAAAGGGAAAGAGTCCATTTAGACTAGAGCATTTCAGGTAAGTGAACTGGAGCTGAGCATATAACATATGCTGTATATGTTCCATAGAAGGAGAAAAGTCATACTCATACTTCCACACATTTGAAGTACATGCTGACAGTTGTCGCAGTGCAATTCAGATAGTAATGTGTTATGAATCGATGGATGGATGTTCATTTGTCGGAAGCATTATGAGTGTGTGAGTACAAAGCAAATACAGGTATAAACAGTAAACTGTTGCAAAGAGTTTTGCAACGTTGAGATTCTGAATGCACCCCAGGGTACTCTCTCCTGTCCACACACACCCACCCTCTCCTGTCCACCTGTCAATCGCATACCTTCATCCAATGGCAGGCCAGCTGCTCATCCGATGAGGGATCGGGTGACGCCCGCTTCTCCCCGGGCTGACCAATGAACATGGAGGAGGGCAGGTTGAACCCGCCCCCTGTGGTCCCGATTGGCAGGAAGATCTGGAAGCCCTGCGGAGAAGCCCCACCATCCAGGTAACGAGGGTGAGCTGCTTCCTGAGAGAGAGAGAGAGAGAGAGAGAGAGATGAGTTGAATTGCGCAATAGAACGCCATGTGTCAACTAAGGGCACAGTCCCTCTGTCTGCCTGTCTGTCCAGCTGTCTGCCCATCTGTCTGTCTGTCCGTCTTTTACCCCTCCAGCCTTGTTTAAAATCTGATTAAGTGAGAACCACAGTGCAGACACCGTGCTGGGAAATTAGATTCACTACAGGTTTAATTCACTTCTGTCCACTATGTGTTGAGTGTATTCACTAATCAGCTATCCCACATTCTGGCCAGACTGCCTGCCACGCTTAGACACACGCACACACACTACCTAAGTTGAACCTCTGTACTAAGAAGAGCTATAGAGAGAACTCTCTTTTCTCTTACAAATTTTTTTTTCCCCCTTCAGACGGAAAATAGGTCAGGGAGTTCAGTTATGTGTTAAGTAAAAATGTCACCATGAAATTGTTTCAAATGTTTCTCACACCAGTGGCGTATTCACAAAGCGTCTCAGAGTAGGAGTGTCCATCTAGGATCAATTCTGCCTTTTAAATCATAATGATTAAGAGAGAGGACCTGATCCTAGATCAGTACTCCTACTCTAAGTGGCTTTGTGAATACAGGCCCAAGTTTGTTACATAACCATGTGTTTGATGTATTTGATACCATTCCACCTATTCCACTCCAGCCATTACCACGAGCCCGTCCTCCCCAATTAAGGTGCCACCAACCTCCTGTGGCACGCACACACGCACACGCACACACACACACTGCCTCTATCTGGCTTACCCTGGAGTAGATGGGTGTGGCTGGGCTGCAGCTGGGTGGATAGTCCAGGGGTGAGGAGGGGGAGGCAGAGGGGGAGGGTGCATGGCGGGAGGAGGGGGAGGGTGCGTGTCGGAAGGAGGGGGAGAGACTCAGGTCCATGGCAGGGGGGGTGCAGGAACCTGCCCTCTCCTGGTGGGACAGGGGGGTACCTGGCGGGGGGAGAGGGGGTGAGGTCACACACAAGAGCCATGTATAGTACATATGAGCAACACACACACACACACACACAGCTTCATACAAAGTCAAATAAATTAACTTTACACAAACACTCTCTCTTTTCTCTCAGCATTGGTTAGCGAGGCTATAGTTGGTTAGCGAGGCTATCGTTGGTTAGCGAGGCTATCGTTGGTTAGCGAGGCTATCATTGGTTAGCGAGGCTATCGTTGGCATAATACTAAGTTTTCAGCAGCAGTCTGCAGTGCCACTCTGTTGTCCATAATGACACACACACACACACACACACACACACACACACACACACACACATACTCACACTCCATAACGACATGTTAAGTGTATACAGCAGTTGGTAATGAGAGGAGCATGATGTTGATTTGAGACGTGGACTCAGTCCCAAATGGTACCTTTCCCTATAAAGTGCACTACTTTTAACCAGAGCTATATGGGCCAAGTGCACTGTAAAGGGAATAGGGTGCCACTTGGGACGCAGTTATGGACTCACTGGCCTCTAAGACAACGAGAAATGAATAGAGGGAATTGTGTGTGTGTGGTGGGGGGTAGTGTGTGTTTGTGAGAGAGAGAGAAGGAAAATAGACAAAAAGAGAGTGTGTTTGTGAAAAATTGATAGAGAGGGAGAGAGAGAGTGTGTTTACCTGGAGAGGGAGGCGGTGATGGGTAGGTCATCGGTAGGTTACGTAGCAGACGTTGTCGTGTGGCACTGAGAGGGGCGCAGATGGAGGCAGAATACGCCCTCTTTCCCAACCTGACCCTCCCATTGGCCCGTGGAAGCTTCAGGTCCAGAGGCTCATCCAATGACAGCATGGCAGCTACAGTATTCCAGAACACCTGTAGAGAAGAGCCAATCATAATGCTCGTTAGTGAAAGCCATGAACAATCAAAGAATAACAAACAATCACATTTCCAACTAGTAGGACAGAAGTTTTTCTAACCATCTGACATGACTAGGAACAACTCTGGTCTTTCCTTTAACTATTCCCTAGTCAGATCAGCTGATCAGGAACAACTCTGGTCTTTCCTTTAACTATTCCCTAGTCATATCAGCTGATCAGGAACAACTCTGGTCTTTCCTTTAACTATTCCCTAGTCAGATCAGCTGATCAGGAACAACTCTGGTCTTTCCTTTAACTATTCCCTAGTCAGATCAGCTGATCAGGAACAACTCTGGTCTTTCCTTTAACTATTCCCTAGTCAGATCAGCTGATCAGGAACAACTCTGGTCTTTCCTTTAACTATTCCCTAGTCAGATCAGCTGATCAGGAACAATTCTTGGGTCAATTTCTCAATCTTTTATCCAACTTCAAATAAACCCCAATAGCCCCACTTCTGCACTTCTTTAGATCTGAATGGAGTGTATAGAATTGTAATCCTATAGCTAAGTATTATGGTATGGTAATCCTACAGCTAAGTATTATGGTATGGTAATCCTATAGCTAAGTATTATGGTATGGTATGGTAATCATATAACTAATTATTATGGTATGGTAATCCTATAGCTAAGTATTATGGTATGGTAATCCTATAGCTAAGTATGTTGGTATGGTATGGTAATCCTTTAACTAAGTATTATGGTATGGTAATCCTACAGCTAAATATTATGATATGGTAATCCTATAGCTAAGTATTTTAATATGGTATGGTAATCCTTTAGCTAAGTATTATTGCATGGTATGGTAATCCTATAGCTAAGTATTATGGTATGGTAATCCTATAGCTAAGTATTATGGTATGTTACTGGGCATGAATACAATAGCGTGACCCAGATCCAAACTGCTTTTCCTCAGTAGCCACAGGCAATTAACTGTAACATTGAGACATGGCTCTCTGTGCATATTTCCATCAATTGAGTGGGACTGGGTTTGTTCAGAAGCTACTCTCTCACACGCAACAAGAACTTTCACACACGTTACGTACACACACACATTACGTACACACATTACATACACACACATTATATACACACACATTACAAACACACACGTTACATACACACACATTATATACACACACATTACAGACACACACACACGTTACATACACACACACGTTACATACACACATTACATACACACACGTTACATACACACACGTTACACATACGCAAATGTTGCACACGCACTAGAGCTTTTGCACACACACATTTGTTACACAACAAAAACCCTAGCACACACGCACATCATGTTACACACACACACAGAAGCCTTTACACACACACACGGAAGCCTTTACAAACACACATACAGAAGCCTTTACACACACACACACACACACACACACACACACACACACACACACACACACAGAGAGAAGCCTTTACACACACACACAGAGAAGCCTTTACACACACACACATGGGTTTAAGACACGGAATGTAAATACACTACAGCAAATTAAAGTATTTCAACATTTTCTTACGCAAGGTGCAAAACAATGTTCGAGACCATAACAAAGACACACACACAGTTTATCAAGGATGTGACAGCCACACAAACATATTGATCAACAATGCCTTTTGTCAAATATCAGAACAGTTAGATGAAGTGAAGAGCTGGATATAGGGAGAGTGAGGGGCTGGATATAGGGAGGGTGAGGGATATAGGGAGGGTGAGGGGCTGGATATAGGGAGGGTGAGGGGCTGGATATAGGGAGGGTGAGGGGCTGGATATAGGGAGGGTGAGGGGCTGGATATAGGGAGGGTGAGGGGCTGGATATAGGGAGGGTGAGGGGCTGGATATAGGGAGAGTGAGGGGCTGGATATAGGGAGAGTGAGGGGCTGGATATAGGGAGGGTGAGGGGCTGGATATAGGGAGGGTGAGGGGCTGGATATAGGGAGAGTGAGGGGCTGGATATAGGGAGGGTGAGGGATATAGGGAGGGTGAGGGGCTGGATATAGGGAGGGTGAGGGGCTGGATATAGGGAGGGAGAGGGGCTGGATATAGGGAGGGTGAGGGGCTGGATATAGGGAGGGAGAGGGGCTGGATATAGGGAGGGTGAGGGGCTGGATATAGGGAGGGAGAGGGGCTGGATAAAGGGAGGTTGAGGGGCTGGATATAGGGAGGGAGAGGGATATAGGGAGGGTGAGGGGCTGGATATAGGAAGGGTGAGGGGCTGGATATAGGGAGGGAGAGGGGCTGGATATAGGGAGGGTGAGGGGCTGGATATAGGGAGGGAGAGGGGCTGGATATAGGGAGGGAGAGGGGCTGGATAAAGGGAGGTTGAGGGGCTGGATATAGGGAGGGAGAGGGATATAGGGAGGGTGAGGGGCTGGATATAGGGAGGGTGAGGGGCTGGATATAGGGAGGGAGAGGGGCTGGATATAGGGAGGTTGAGGGGCTGGATATAGGGAGGGAGAGGGATATAGGGAGGGTGAGGGGCTGGATATAGGGAGGGTGAGGGGCTGGATATAGGGAGGGAGAGGGGCTGGATATAGGGAGGGTGAGGGGCTGGATATAGGGAGGGTGAGGGGCTGGATAAAGGGAGGATGAGTGGGAGGATGAATACAGGGCAGAGTATGTGTTTGTTCGCCCCCATATACTTCCTCACTGAGCCATGGGGTCAGCTGCTCTTTGTAGAACCCCCTCTCTGCTTCTCTCAGAGAAGCCTTTGTCCCCTCTACCTCCCATAGAGAAACAGACTGGGACAGTGTGCTGTGTGTCTGAATGAGACAACTTTGTTCCCCTTGGGCCTCCCATGTTGAACACACATCTACACTCCCATCTACACTCCCATCTACACTAACATCTAAACTCCCATCTACACTTCCATCTAAACTACCATCTACATTCCCATCTAAACTCCCATCTACACTCCCATCTACACTCCCATCTAAACTCCCATCTAAACTCCCATCTAAACTCCCATCTACACTCCCATCTAAACTCCCATCTACACTCCCATCTAAACTCCCATCTACACTCCCATCTAAACTCCCATCTACACTCCTATCTACACTCCCATCTAAACTCCCATCTAAACTCCCATCTACACTCCTATCTACACTCCCATCTACACTCCCATCTACACTCCTATCTACACTCCCATCTACACTCCCATCTACACTCCTATCTACACTCCCATCTACACTCCCATCTAAACTCCCATCTAAACTCCCATCTACACTCCTATCTACACTCCCATCTACACTCCCATCTAAACTCCCATCTACACTCCTATCTACACTCCCATCTACACTCCTATCTACACTCCCATCTACACTCCCATCTAAACTCCCATCTACACTCCCATCTACACTAAAGTTTACACATGCATCCGCTCACGCTCGTCTCAACAAGCACACTTGCTTTCTCTCTGTCTTTCATCCTATTCCTCTAGTAAATGTGCACTTACACACACACACACACACACACACACACACACACACACACACACACACACACACACACACACACACACACACACACACACACACACACACACACACACACACTGTCCCATTTTCTCGTAGGCTCAGACACACACACACGTCAGCAACTCCCTGTACAGTACAGTGGTTCTGTGAAAGATAACCACAAGTCTGTTAGGGCTGCTAAACGCTAGTGGAAGACCAGGGGAAGATCCACCCAGTCTCACAGCATGCTGCGAAGAGAACACGTCTGACCTGTCAATCAAACGCTCACTTAAGATGCCACACACACACACACACACACACACACACACACATACTCTATGCACACACACACACACACTCATACTCGATACACACACACACACACACACTCATACTCTATACACACACACACACACACACACACTGTATGCATTGCACACACAAATATGTACGTACACACTTGCATATACGCACACACACACACACACACCTGCCCTTTCCAGAGTCAGCAAAAAAGCTTTGACCCAGTGAACTCCTTATTGAGTGTCAAATCCTGACTCCAGATGTATGTGAGTAACTGTGTGAGGTCAGAGTCTAACACGGATCTGTCAATGACATCAGTGTGTAGCTGAAGCTCCGACAGAAGAGGTCAGTAACAGTTGGTTCAGGTGCTGGTCAGGGGGACGTCACTATACTACACTAGCTACAACCAGCTTCAAAACAACACACACACACACACAGTTTCACCTTTAATTCACGAAGGCAGCATTTTCATCTACTAACCTCTTTCATTAAACCTTTCCTCATCAGCTACACATTAATGTCAATGAAGGGTAACAGGGGCCATTGGCGACATAAGGTCTACTCAGTGATATGAACACATTTTTACAGTAAACCCACTGAACTGGATAAGTGTAAACCTGTTGGGATACACACTGCAATTATATAATACAGACAAGATCCTCACCACAATGAAGTCAGGGTTACAGTTAGTTACACACACACACACGGTACACACACCCAGTAGACATACAGTACACACACACACACACACTTCTCACTGCGTGCCAACTCGCCACAGTGGCTCTGCATTCCATAAGAACCTCCCTAACTTCTCACACACACTGCTATTCAGAGTATTGTTGAGGCATGCACATATACCACCATATGTATGCAGATACACACACACACTAGCAGGCACGCACACACACGCACACACACACCACACACACACACACACCACGCACACACACACACACACCACACACACACCACACCACACACACACACACCACACACACACACCACGCACACACACACCACACACACACCAACCACACACACACCACACACACACCACACACACACCACGCACACACCACACACACACACACACAACACACACACACCACACACACACACAGTTCCCCCTTCCTCTCCCTCTTTTCCTCAATGACCTCCCTTTGGGCAGAATGCCCAGGCCCCCTTACTGATCCCCCGCCCAACAAACACACACACACACACACTGCACCACAGGCAGCCTCAGCAGACCCCCCTCTATACCTCTTAGCTCCAGAGTACAGTATGTCACACACACACACACACACACACACACACACACACACACCCTGACATGAGAGATTCTTTCCTCCTCAGACAGGAAACCTCCGTTTCCACGGCGCCCTGAGCTGGCCATTCCCTCCTCCATACACGCCTCTCCCTTGCCCTATTTCACTCCTTCTCTCTCTCTCCCTTCTCTCTCTCTCTCCTTCCTGTGGCGTTCCTTTCCTCTGTATCGTACCCCCTTAAGCCTCTCCCTTGCCCTCTTTCACTCCTTCTCTCACTCTCCCTTCTCTCTCTCTCTCCTTCCTGTGGCGTTCCTTTCGTCTGTATTGTACCCCCTTAAGCCTCTCCCTTGCCCTCTTTCACTCCTTCTCTCTCCCTCCCTTCTCTCTCTCTCTCCTTCCTGTGGCGTTCCTTTCCTCTGTATCGTACCCCCTTAAGCCTCTCCCTTGCCCTCTTTCACTCCTTCTCTCACTCTCCCTTCTCTCTCTCTCTCCTTCCTGTGGCGTTCCTTTCGTCTGTATTGTACCCCCTTAAGCCTCTCCCTTGCCCTCTTTCACTCCTTCTCTCTCCCTCCCTTCTCTCTCTCTCTCCTTCCTGTGGCGTTCCTTTCCTCTGTATCGTACCCCCTTAAGCCTCTCCCTTGCCCTCTTTCACTCCTTCTCTCTCTCTCCCTTTTACTTCTCTCCCTCCTTCTCCCCCTCTTTCTCTCTCTCATTCTCTCTTTCCTATGGCTTAATTTCTTCTCCAAATCCTCAGCTGTATCATAACACCCTAGCGCCTCTCTCTTGCCCTCTTTCACTCCTTCCCTCCGTCCCTACTCTCTCTCACTCTCCTTCCTTTCCTCTCCCAAATCTCAGCTGTATCATACCCCCCCCCCCTCTCTCTCTCTCTCTCTCTCTCTCTCCACTCCCCTTTTCTTGTTTTTCGCTCTACTTTTCTCTACCCCTTTATTTCATCCACCCTCTCTCTATTTCTCTCCTGCTGTTTGTCATAAGACTGTTCCTGAGCCCCACCTTCTCTTTTCCATTTCTCCTTCATTTTTCTCTTTCATTTAGTCTTTCTTTGGGAACGTCTCTTCATATGTTAGTTATGTCTGTTCTGACTTTCTGTAAAAGTTATATTCTTCTATTTCTTCCTCTTCATCCCTCTCTCTCCTCAAATTTCTCCATCCCACCATCCCACTATGTCCTTATAAGGCATTATGCAATACCATTGCAACAGTATACGCACTTTCTCCCTGTGTCTCAAAACCAAGCCTTTTTACATGCATATACTGTTACAATGTTGTTGATCCGTTCTCCCTTCACAGCCATTGAACTCTATAGCTGTTTTAAAATCACCAATGGCCTCATGGTGACATCCCCTGAGCAGGTTCATTCCTGTCCTGCAGCTTTATTCAGAAAGACGACTGTATCTTTGTTGTGTCTGGGTGGTTTAATACATCACCCACAGCATAATGATTAACTTGACCATGCTTAAAGAGATATTTAGTGTCTGATTTGCTATTTGCTATACCCATCTACCAATCACTGCCCTTCTTTATGAGGCTTTCAAAAAGGTATTTGTAATTTAATCTCTGCTTGAAATTCAATACATGACTGAGGGACCTTATTAAGCAAAATTTTACTCTTGAACTAATTCAGGCTAGTCTAAACAAAAGGGGTGAATACTTTTGCAACAACTATATTTCAGTTATTTAATTTGTATTAACGTTAACATTTGCAGAATTTTCTTTTCACTTTGACATTATGGAATATTTTGTGTAGATCAATAACACATAATAATATCACAATTAAATTAATTTCAATCCCACTTTGTCACGCAAACAAAATGTGAAATGTGAATACTTATGATACCCACTGTAACTAACAAAGGTATGGAGAAAAACTGAGAGGGAGAGAGAGAGAGAGAGAGAGAGAGAGAGAGAGAGAGAGAGAGAGAGAGAGAGAGAGAGAGAGAGAGAGAGAGAGAGAGAGAGAGAGAGAGAGAGAGAGAGAGAGAGAGAGAGAGAGAGAGAGAGAGAGAGAGAGAGAGAGAGAGAGAGAGAGAGAGAGAGAGAGAGAGAGAGAGAGAGTGTGAGAGAGAGAGAGGCTGAGATTGCCTTCACTGAAGTGCAATGAAGAGAGCTGAAATTGGACACCTGTTGTAGTACTGTAGTGAGAGAAAGAGTGAGATTGATAAGAGAAGAATCAAAGAAAGAATTCAGTTCAAACGAGAGAGGGAGATTGAAAGGGGGATATAACTGGTAGATGGAGATCAATAAAATGGTGGGATAGGAGGAGGGAAGGAGGGAGGGATGAAGAAAGCAGCAGGAAGGGAACTCTTACCTAGCAGCCCATGGTCCTCGGCCAGAACACAGACCCCTAGAAATTTTAGATAGAGGGAGGAGAGACAGAAAGAGAGAGAGGGAAAGACGTAGCCTCTCCTCCACTTCCCGTACTTTCCCATTACTTCTCTCCCTCTGTTCTCCTCCCTCTTTCCTTTCCAATCAGCTCTCCCTTTCTTCATGTGATGCAATCTCAACACTTCTCACTGCAATAGTTCTCGCCTGCTGAGTGTGCCATAGACACTGGCGTCTGTAGACAGAGAGGGGGAACAAGAGGAAGAGAAGAAAGGAGAAGGAGAGAGAGAGAGAGACAGAGAGAGACAGAGAGAGAGAGAGAGAGTGAGAGACAGAGACAGAGACAGAGACAGAGACAGAGAGAGAGAGAGAGAGAGAGAGAGAGAGAGAGAGAGAGAGAGAGAGAGAGAGAGAGAGAGAGAGTGAGAGAGGGAGGGAGACAGAGAGACAGAGAGTCTGAGAGAGAGAAATAGCAGGATAGGACCTGGGCCAAAGTAATTTTTTGTTTTTCGTTAAGTTTTAGCGACCCTCATCCTTCATACTCCACCCTAAAACTTTTCCATCTCTCTGACTCAACCAACCATAGGCACCAGGCAAGCGCAATCAAGCACAACGAACATATTTGAAATTATTTCAATATTGTTTGAACTTACAGTGGCTTGCGAAAGTATTCACCCCCTTGGCATTTTTCCTATTTTGTTGCCTTACAACCTGGAATTAAAATTGTTTTTTGTGTGTGTTTATATCATTTGATTTACACAACATGCCTACCACTTTGAAGATGCAAAATATTTTTTCTTGTGAAATAAACAAGAAATAAGACAAAAAAAACAGAAACTTGAGCGGGCATAACTATTCACCCCCCAAAGTCAATATTTTGTAGAGCTACCCTATGCAGCAAATACAGCTGCAAGTCTCTTGGGGTATGTCTCTATAAGCTTTACACATTTAGCCACTGGGATTTTTGCCCATTCTTCAAGGCAAAACTGCTCCAGCTCCTTCAAGTTGGATGGGTTCCGCTGGTGTACAGCAACCTTTAAGTCATACCCAGACTCTCAA
>NW_028161269.1:5000-26240 GCF_964263955.1 Coregonus lavaretus
GAGGGAGGGAAGAAGAGGGAAGGAGGGGGGAGGAAGAGGGAGGGGGGAGGAAATGAAGGAAGGGAGAGAACTATTGGACTAGTCAATTATTCACTCAGATAACTTTTTTAACAGTGGACTACTTTGTGTGTGTGTGTTTGCGTGTATGTGTGACTAGGCCAATCTGCTAGTTTCAGGGTATGTTTTGCTTGGCCTCGCTGCTATCTGTAGATGATAAGCAATAAAGGAAAGAGCAACATGAGCTAACGCTGCGAAAATGATCAGCAAGCAAACAAGTTGGCCCCTACCAGACTTCTTGTTTGGGTGTTTATAGGGTACACTGGTACACACACACACACACTCACACGCACACGCACACACACACACGCTCGCCCACACAACACACACACACACACACACACGCTCACCCACACAACACACACACACAAACACACACACGCTCGCTCGCCCGCCCACACAACACACATGCTTGCCTGCGCGTACACGCACACACACAGCGACAGACAGACATTCACACTGGCGAGACAAAGTGTGTATTGTAAGGTGAAACACACAATACACAGAGATTGCCAGGGCTGAGTTATGTGCCATTCATCTTTACTCCGTGATCTAGCCAAGGTGACACTCAACCTCACGCTAGGGCTGGCAAAATTACAGCATAACCGTGTAACGGACGGTTATGCATGAAGACCGCCATGCAAATAAAATAACCCTCATAACCGGATCTGATATGATTGTCAGGGGTCTCTGTGTAATTCTAACTAATTTGCCCGTAAGGACCTTTAGAGAAAGAGAACGAGAAAATATCATTAATGTTGCTGCTCTTGCTTTCTCTCACTTGCACGCACGCAGGCACGCACGCACGTGCACACACACACACACACACACACACACACACACACACACACACACGCACACACACACACACAGTCCTAGACAGCTCAGCAGTGCCATATGCCTGTGTTTGGGTGGCAGGGTTGTGTTTCTCTGGGGGTAGATACCCCCCGTGTCCTTCCCAGTCAAAAGCCAAAGGATTATTTAGGCAGGGGGTCTGGGGATTTAAGACTGCCTCCCCCAAGCCCCTCAGACCCCTTAGTAAAGCTAGAAGCTCTCTGGTTATAATCACAGAAATAGACATTAGTACAGTAGTACAAGTACCCAGAGTAGAGAGAGAGAGAGAGAGAGAGAAAGAGAGAGAGAGAGAACGGGGGAGAGAGAGAGAATGGGGGAGAGAGAGAGAGAGAGAGAGAGAGAGAACGGGGGAGAGAGAGAGAACGGGGGAGAGAGAGAGAATGGGGGAGAGAGAGAGAGAGACAACAGGGGGGAGAGAGAGAGAGAGAAAGAGAGAGACAGAGAGAGAGTGTAATGTTTACTGTTAATATTTATTGTTTATTTCACTTTTGTTTACTATCTACTTCACTTGCTTTGGCAATGTTAACATACGTTTCCCATTCCAATAAAGCCCTTAAATTGAAATTGAGAGAGAGAGAGAGAGAGAGAGAGAGAGAGAGAGAGGGTTAGAACTGGGCTGGTCCTTTCCTTTAGTCAACTGGGTTTAATTAACTAGAGACGGTTGGTCTGGTCCGTAGGGTTCAGCAGAGCCCAGGCCTACTCTCTATGACAGCAGCCCATTAGCTGAGTGTGGTGACCCCCGCTGGCTTGCATAGTGGATTGACCCGACCTGACAGAGAGAGGTGGCCCAGGGGAAAGAGAGACTCACACACACACACACACACACACACACACACTTTCTGGTACACAGTATTGGGACTGCAGCCAAGTTGCAGACCTGCATTGAGTACTTTGTAGTGTCATGATCTGAACATGCAGTACACAGTAGTATTGTGGTTGTAACCAATGGGCTATTAATTAATGATAAGGTCATACTAGGATAGTAACCTGTCTCTGGGGGTGACTGTGGTGATAGTAACCTGACACTGGGGGTGACTGTGGTAATAGTACTCAATAGCAAGGCTATGCTCACTGAGTCTGTACAAAGTCAAAGCTTTCCTTAAGTTTGGGTCAGTCACAGTGGTCAGGTATTCTGCCACTGTGTACTCTCTGTTTAGGGCCAAATAGCATTCTAGTTTGCTCAGTTTTTTTTGTGAATTCTTTCCAATGTGTCAAGTAATTCTCTTTTTGTTTTCTCATGATTTGTTTGGGTCTAATTGTGTTGTTTTTGCTGTCCTGGGGCTCTGTGGGGTCTGTTTGTGTTTGTGAACAGAGCCCCAGGACCAGCTTGCTTAGGGGACTCTTCTCCAAGTTCATCTCTTTGTAGGTGATGGCTTTGTTATGGAAGGTTTGGGAATCGCTTCCTTTTAAGTGTTTATAGAATTTAACGTCTCTTTTCTGGATTTTGATAATTAGCGGGTATCGCCCTAATTCTGCTCTGCATGCATTATTTGGTGTTGTTCGTTGTACACAGAGGATATTTTTGCAGAATTCTGCACGCAGAGTCTCAATTTGGTGTTTGTCCCATTTTGTGAATTCTTGGTTGGTGAGCGGATCTCTCTCTCTCTCTCTCTCTCGACAGGTACTATGTAATCAGATGGGAGGATAAATAACATGGGGAAGCTAGAAGTTTGTCTAACTGGCGCGAGTCGGCGAGGTTGACCAATAACTGTCATCCAAAATTCCATGACCATCACACACCCACACACACGCACACACACACACACACACACACACGCACACACACACGGACACACACGCACACACGCACACGCACACACCCACACACACACGCACACACACGCACACACCCACACACACACACACACACACACACCCACACACACACGCACACACACACACACACACACACACGCACACGCACATGCACACACGCGCGCACACACACAAACACGCACACACAATGTATTAACAGAACAGGTCTCTCAGGTTTGTTGTTCTGTATTGGCAGAAAATGGAAGGGGGCGGTGTGTAGGCCCAAAGGCATGGGTTCTCTATTCAACCATGTCTGCCTGCAGGGAGTGTGTGTGTGCATGTGAGTGTGTGACTGTGTGTTTGTGTGTGTACACTGTATACAGTATGTGTGTGTGTGCATTCGTGTGTGTGTGTGTGTGTGTGTGTGTGTGTGTACACAGGTAAATTGAGATGCCCACCATAACAGATTAATTCACTGGAAATGGACTGGAACAAGCAGTTAGACTGGTTTTATTGTACATGAGTATCTCACAACCCAGGTCACACTAAATATCAGGGAGTAGAATATTCTCTCTATGGTCTTTGGTAACACCTCCCTCACAACAAGAACAGGAAGGTAGAGTACATAAAACGCAGGGTCACACACACACACACACACACACACACACACACACACACACACACACACACACACACACACACTTTGATTTAGCATAAAACAGCAGTTGAAGCTTTCCGGCCTGGTCTACCCTGCCACGCCTATTCAGATTTCCACAACAACACTAATACATACACACACTACTAACACACACAACAACACTAACACACACTACTAACACACACACACTACTGATGTGATGTGTGTGTGTGAAGTGCAGCTCCATTGTGGTCAGGAAGGAAAAGGACCCTTACTTCCTGGTTGACGCAAAGGGTGGCGATGATGTCACAGAGAGCTACAGGGCATCATGGGAAATGCCCTTTGACCTCCCTGACCACCTCTCTAGTAACAGGGAGGGAACACACACCTGCACACACACACCTGCACACACAAAAGATGCACGCACAATTTCTCTCCATTTCTCTCTCTCACACCAAGTTTTGAGAGGGAGGGACGCAGAATGGTGTGTGGGTTTAGGTTAGGGGGTCCCTCACATGGGAATAAGAAGCTCATCTGCAGACAGTAGTGTGTTGCTTCCTCAGCGTTGTGTAGGGATGAGGAATGGCCCCAGTGTGTGACATGTTTCATGATTTATCGCCATGTTATGTTTATGTAAATATATTCAGTGTTACATTATATTATATTCTGTATTTCACTCTGTGTGTGTACATGCGTGCGTGCCTGAGTGTGTGTGTGTGTGTGTGTGTGTGTGTGAGTCACAGTGTGGGAGAGTGAGTTCGTTTACAGGTCTTTGGAGACCTGTAGTTGGACCCACAATACAATGTTCTAAATGTCTAGCATACATTTCTCCTGCCCTTTAAAGTATATGATGTATACCAGTGTCCCTTATCTCTAATGCTGAATGTGGTATCTCTCTCTCTCTCTGTCTCATCCGCCCACGTGGCAGAGTGGAGTTTATTGATTGTGTGTCTGGCTGATTCAGAGAGAGTGAGAGAAAGAGAGAGAGAGAGAGAGGGAAAGAGAGAGTGGTGGGAGAGATAAAGTATTGATCCAAAGGATCTCATGTTCTTCTTTTTACAGTGTTGTGATCTCTGACATCACCGTTTTCCCTTACCACTACACATCACTCTCGACCGCTCTCTCTCCCCCTTTTACCTTCCTCCCCCTTCCCCTCCCTCACCCTTTTACCTCTCCACCTCACCCTCTCCCCCCAACTCTCCCTGTAAGTTTTTACCCCCCTACCCCCCCCTCTCCCCCCAACTCTCCCTGTAAGTTTTTACCCCCCTACCCTCCCTCTCCCCCCAACTCTCCCTGTAAGTCTTTACCCCCCCCCCACCTCACCCTCACCTCTCTGTGTCTTTGTTTACCTTTCAGATTAGAATGTTCCCTGTCTCTTTAAAGCTACAGTCTGCGATTGGTACATCTATGTTTGGACTATATGTATTTTGAATCCCAGACTGTCCCTTTAAGGGGGTCAGGCTGTGAGATTCCAAAAATAAAAGTTCCTCTAAAAGTTTGATGTCTCTAAAGGAACTAAAATGATCATTGGTGTGTGTGTGTGTGTGTGTGTGTGTGTGTGTGTTCATCAGTGAATCTATGGCAGTGAATCAGCATTGAGTGGTTCACCCACATGGAACTAACACACATGTTTATTTAACCAGTTCAGTCTCAGCCAGCTAGTGTGTGTGTTTAGAAGTAACACACATGTTTTATTTACCCACCTCTGTCTCAGTTCCACTCCATCTGTCTGTCTCTGTGACTGTCATAGGCCTGTGTGTGTGTGTGTGTGTGTGTGTATATGTTGTAATAATGAAATAATTAGGTATTATCTATTATTGCTGTCAGAGCTCAGTAAAACATCTCACACACACACATACACACACTCACACACACTCTCACGAATGAGTTTGATATTTGCATCTCGCTCTCAGGATGTCTCTCTTTCTCTCGCTCTCTCTTTCGCTCTATCTCTCTTCTATCTCTATCTCTCCCCCTCCCCCCACCCCTCCCCTCTCTCTCTCTCTCTCTATGTTGTATATCCTGTGTACTGTTCTGCCTTCAGCATTCAGAATGGACAGAGTGTATTGAGAGTGTGTAGGTGTAGCTATTGGCATTAGTCCATTTGGCTTGGCTTAGTGAAGAGTGTTGTTGTCTGTTTTGGCACTGTGTTTTAATGTCAGTCCATTCACTTCATGGGATTTCTGTGTGTCTGACCTCGAAAGATCCCTTGACTGTCTTGTTTATCACACCTCTCTTTGTATGCTCTCTCTGTCTCTCTCTGTCTCTCTCTCTCTCTCTCTCTCTCTCTATCTCTCTCTCCCCCTCTGTTTTACCCCCTGCTTTCTGCAGCTGTTCTTCCTGTACATCCTGGCTGTCTGCACACACACACACACACACACACAGAAACACACACACACACACACACACACACACACACACAGAAACACACACACACGAGGCTAAACTACAGAGGAGAGGGAAAAGCAAAGAGCACACACTGCCCTTTCCAGTGAAACCCCTCTCTTCTTTTCATTCCACCTCTCTCATACAGATACTAGTTCTGCTCTCTCTCTCCTCTCTCTCTCTCTCTCTCCTCTCTTTCTTTTCTCTTCTCTTCAAACGCCATGCTCTACCAACTGAGCTACATCCCTGCCGGCCATTCCCTCCCCTACCCTGGGCGACGCTGGGCCAATTGTGCGCCGCCCCATGGGTCTCCCGGTCGCGGCCGGCTACGACAGAGCCTGGATTCAAACCAGGATCTCTAGTGGCACAGAGGATCTCTAGTGGCACAGCTAGCACAGCGATGCAGTGCCTTAGACCTCTGCGCCACTCGGGAGACACATACTACTCCCTATAGGATATACTACTCCTTATATGATATGCTACTCCCTATAGGATATACTACTCCTTATATGATATGCTACTCCCTATAGTCTATACTACTCCCTATAGGATATACTACTCCCTATAGGATATACTACTCCCTATAGTCTATACTACTCCCTATATGATATACTACTCCCTATAGGATATACTACTCCCTATATGATATACTACTCCCTATAGTCTATACTACTCCCTATATGATATACTACTCCCTATATGATATACTACTCCCTATATGATATACTACTCCCTATAGGATATACTACTCCCTATAGGATATACTACTCCCTATAGTCTATACTACTCCCTATATGATATACTACTCCCTATATGATATACTACTCCCTATAGTCTATACTACTCCCTATATGATATACTACTCCCTATAGGATATACTACTCCCTATATGATATACTACTCTCTACAGGATATACTACTCCCTATAGGATATATTACTCCCTATAGTCTATACTACTCCCTATATGATATACTACTCCCTATAGTCTATACTACTCCCTATATGATATACTACTCCCTATATGATATACTACTCCCTATATGATATACTACTCCCTATATGATATACTACTCCCTATATGATATACTACTCCCTATAGTCTATACTACTCCCTATATGATATACTACTCCCTATATGATATACTACTCCCTATATGATATACTACTCCCTATAGTCTATACTACTCCCTATATGATATACTAATCCCTATATGAAATACTACTCCCTATAGTCTATACTACTCCCTATATGATATACTACTCCCTATATTATATACTACTCCCTATATGATATACTACTCCCTATATGATATACTACTCCCTATAGTCTATACTACTCCCTATAGGATATATTACTCCCTATATGATATACTACTCCCTATAGTCTATACTACTCCCTATATGATATACTACTCCCTATAGTCTATACTACTCCCTATATGATATACTACTCCCTATATGATATACTACTCCCTATATGATATACTACTCCCTATATGATATACTACTCCTTATATGATATACTACTCCCTATAGTCTATACTACTCCCTATAGTCTATACTACTCCCTATATGATATACTACTCCCTATAGTCTATACTACTCCCTATAGTCTATACTACTCCCTATAGGATATACTACCCCCTATATGATTTACTACTCCCTATATGATATACTACTCCCTATATGATATACAACTCCCTATATGATATACTACTCACTATATGATAAACTACTCCCTATATGATATACTACTCCCTATAGGATATACTACTCCCTATATGATATACTACTCCCTAGATGATATACTACTCCCTATATGATATACTACTCCCTATATGATATACTACTCCCTATATGATATACTACTCCCTATAGTCTATACTACTCCCTATATGATATACTACTCTCTACAGGATATACTACTCCCTATATGATATACTACTCCCTATAGTCTATACTACTCCCTATAGTCTATACTACTCCCTATATGATATACTACTCCCTATATGATATACTACTCCCTATATGATATACTACTCCCTATAGTCTACACTACTCCCTATATGATATACTACTCCCTATATGATATACTACTCCCTATAGTCTATACTACTCCCTATAGTCTATACTACTCCCTATATGATATACTACTCCCTATAGTCTATACTACTCCCTATAGTCTATACTACTCCATATAGTCTATACTACTCCCTATATGATATACTACTCCCTATATGATATACTACTCCCTATATGATATACTACTCCCTATATGATATACTACTCCCTATATGATATACTACTCCCTATAGTCTATACTACTCCCTATATGATATACTACTCTCTATAGTCTATACTACTCCCTATATGATATACTACTCCCTATATGATATACAACTCCCTATATGATATACTACTCCCTATAGTCTATACTACTCCCTATAGGATATACTACTCCCTATATGATTTACAACTCCCTATATGATATACTACTCCCTATATGATATACTACTCCCTATATGATATACTACTCCCTATATGATATACTACTCCCTATATGATATACTACTCCCTATAGTCTATACTACTCCCTATAGTCTATACTACTCCCTATAGGATATACTACTCCCTATAGTCTATACTACTCCCTATAGTCTATACTACTCCCTATATGATATACTACTCCCTATAGTCTATACTACTCCCTATAGGATATACTACTCCCTATAGTCTATACTACTCCCTATATGATATACTACTCCCTATATGATATACTACTCTCTACATGATATACTACTCCCTATAGGATATACTACTCCCTATAGTATATACTACTCCCTATAGTCTATACTACTCCCTATAGTCTATACTACTCCCTATATGATATACTACTCCCTATATGATATACTACTCCCTATAGTCTATACTACTCCCTATATGATATACTACTCCCTATATTATATACTACTCCCTATAGTCTATACTACTCCCTATATGATATACTACTCCTTATATGATATACTACTCCCTATAGTCTACACTACTCCCTATATGATATACTACTCCCTATAGTCTATACTACTCCCTATAGTCTATACTACTCCCTATAGTCTATACTACTCTCTATATGATATACTACTCCCTATATGATATACTACTCCCTATATGATATACTACTCCCTATATGATATACTACTCCCTAAATGATATACTACTCCCTATAGTCTATACTACTCCCTATAGTCTATACTACTCCCTATAGTCTATACTACTCCCTATATGATATACTACTCCCTATAGTCTACACTACTCCCTATATGATATACTACTCCCTATATGATATACTACTCCCTATAGTCTATACTACTCCCTATATGATATACTACTCCCTATAGTCTATACTACTCCCTATAGTCTATACTACTCCATATAGTCTATACTACTCCCTATATGATATACTACTCCCTATATGATATACTACTCCCTATATGATATACTACTCCCTATATGATATACTACTCCCTATATGATATACTACTCCCTATAGTCTATACTACTCCCTATATGATATACTACTCCCTATAGTCTATACTACTCCCTATATGATATACTACTCCCTATATGATATACTACTCCCTATATGATATACTACTCCCTATAGTCTATACTACTCCCTATAGTCTATACTACTCCCTATATGATATACTACTCCCTATATGATATACTACTCCCTATAGTCTATACTACTCCCTATATGATATACTACTCCCTATATGATATACTACTCTCTACAGGATATACTACTCCCTATAGGATATACTACTCCCTATAGTATATACTACTCCCTATAGTCTATACTACTCCCTATAGTCTATACTACTCCCTATATGATATACTACTCCCTATATGATATACTACTCCCTATATGATATACTACTCCCTATAGTCTATACTACTCCCTATATGATATACTACTCCCTATATTATATACTACTCCCTATAGTCTATACTACTCCCTATATGATATACTACTCCTTATATGATATACTACTCCCTATAGTCTACACTACTCCCTATATGATATACTACTCCCTATAGTCTATACTACTCCCTATAGTCTATACTACTCCCTATAGTCTATACTACTCTCTATATGATATACTACTCCCTATATGATATACTACTCCCTATATGATATACTACTCCCTATATGATATACTACTCCCTAAATGATATACTACTCCCTATAGTCTATACTACTCCCTATAGTCTATACTACTCCCTATAGTCTATACTACTCCCTATATGATATACTACTCCCTATAGTCTACACTACTCCCTATATGATATACTACTCCCTATATGATATACTACTCCCTATAGTCTATACTACTCCCTATATGATATACTACTCCCTATAGTCTATACTACTCCCTATAGTCTATACTACTCCATATAGTCTATACTACTCCCTATATGATATACTACTCCCTATATGATATACTACTCCCTATATGATATACTACTCCCTATATGATATACTACTCCCTATAGTCTATACTACTCCCTATATGATATACTACTCCCTATAGTCTATACTACTCCCTATATGATATACTACTCCCTATATGATATACTACTCCCTATATGATATACTACTCCCTATAGTCTATACTACTCCCTATAGTCTATACTACTCCCTATATGATATACTACTCCCTATAGTCTATACTACTCCCTATAGTCTATACTACTCCCTATATGATATACTACTCCCTATAGTCTATACTACTCCCTATAGGATATACTACTCCCTATATGATATACTACTCCCTATATGATATACTACTCCCTATATGATATACTACTCCCTATATGATATACTACTCCCTATATGATATACTACTCCCTATATGATATACTACTCCCTATATGATATACTACTCCCTATATGATATACTACTCCCTATAGTCTATACTACTCCCTATATGATATACTACTCCCTATATGATATACTACTCCCTATATGATATACTACTCCCTATATGATATACTACTCCCTATATGATATACTACTCCCTATATGATATACTACTCCCTATATGATATACTACTCCCTATATGATATACTACTCCCTATATGATATACTACTCCCTATATGATATACTACTCCCTATATGATATACTACTCCCTATATGATATACTACTCCCTATATGATATACTACTCCCTATATGATATACTACTCCCTATATGATATACTACTCCCTATATGATATTCTACTCCCTATAGTCTATACTACTCCCTATATGATATACTACTCCCTATATGATATACTACTCCCTATAGTCTATACTACTCCCTATAGGATATACTACTCCCTATATGATATACTACTCCCTATATGATATACTACTCCCTATATGATATACTACTCCCTATATGATATACTACTCCCTATATGATATTCTACTCCCTATAGTCTATACTACTCCCTATAGTCTATACTACTCCCTATAGTCTATACTACTCCCTATATGATATACTACTCCCTATATGATATACTACTCCCTATATGATATACTACTCCCTATATGATATACTACTCCCTATATGATATACTACTCCCTATATGATATACTACTCCCTATAGTCTATACTACTCCCTATATGATATACTACTCCCTATATGATATACTACTCCCTATAGTCTATACTACTCCCTATATGATATACTACTCCCTATATGATATACTACTCCCTATATGATATACTACTCCCTATATGATATACTACTCCCTATATGATATACTACTCCCTATATGATATACTACTCCCTATATGATATACTACTCCCTATATGATATACTACTCCCTATAGTCTATACTACTCCCTATATGATATACTACTCCCTATATGATATACTACTCCCTATAGTCTATACTACTCCCTATAGGATATACTACTCCCTATATGATATACTACTCCCTATATGATATACTACTCCCTATATGATATTCTACTCCCTATAGTCTATACTACTCCCTATATGATATACTACTCCCTATATGATATACTACTCCCTATAGTCTATACTACTCCCTATAGGATATACTACTCCCTATATGATATACTACTCCCTATATGATATACTACTCCCTATATGATATACTACTCCCTATATGATATACTACTCCCTATATGATATACTACTCCCTATATGATATACTACTCCCTATATGATATACTACTCCCTATAGTCTATACTACTCCCTATATGATATTCTACTCCCTATAGTCTATACTACTCCCTATAGTCTATACTACTCCCTATAGTCTATACTACTCCCTATAGGATATACTACTCCCTATATGATATACTACTCCCTATAGTCTATACTACTCCCTATATGATATACTACTCCCTATATGATATACTACTCCCTATATGATATACTACTCCCTATATGATATACTACTCCCTATAGTCTATACTACTCCCTATAGGATATACTACTCCCTATAGTCTATACTACTCCCTATAGGATATATTACTCCCTATATGATATACTACTCTCTACAGGATATACTACTCCCTATATGATATACTACTCCCTATAGTCTATACTACTCCCTATTTTCTATACTACTCCCTATAGTCTATACTACTCCCTATATGATATACTACTCCCTATATGATATACTACTCCCTATATGATATACTACTCTCTACAGGATATACTACTCCCTATAGGATATACTACTCCCTATAGTCTATACTACTCCCTATAGTCTATACTACTCCCTATAGTCTATACTACTCCCTATATGATATACTACTCCCTATATGATATACTACTCCCTATATGATATACTACTCCCTATATGATATACTACTCCCTATAGTCTATACTACTCCCTATATGATATACTACTCCCTATATTATATACTACTCCCTATAGTCTATACTACTCCCTATATGATATACTACTCCCTATATGATATACTACTCCCTATAGTCTATACTACTCCCTATATGATATACTACTCCCTATATGATATACTACTCCCTATATGATATACTACTCCCTATAGACTATACTACTCCCTATAGGATATACTACTCCCTATATGATTTACAACTCCCTATATGATATACTACTCCCTATATGATATACTACTCCCTATATGATATACTACTCCCTATATGATATACTACTCCCTATATGATATACTACTCCCTATAGTCTATACTACTCCCTATAGGATATACTACTCCCTATAGTCTATACTACTCCCTATAGTCTATACTACTCCCTATATGATATACTACTCCCTATATGATATACTACTCTCTACAGGATATACTACTCCCTATAGGATATACTACTCCCTATAGTATATACTACTCCCTATAGTCTATACTACTCCCTATAGTCTATACTACTCCCTATATGATATACTACTCCCTATATGATATACTACTCCCTATATGATATACTACTCCCTATAGTCTATACTACTCCCTATATGATATACTACTCCCTATATTATATACTACTCCCTATAGTCTATACTACTCCCTATATGATATACTACTCCTTATATGATATACTACTCCCTATAGTCTACACTACTCCCTATATGATATACTACTCCCTATAGTCTATACTACTCCCTATAGTCTATACTACTCCCTATAGTCTATACTACTCTCTATATGATATACTACTCCCTATATGATATACTACTCCCTATATGATATACTACTCCCTATATGATATACTACTCCCTAAATGATATACTACTCCCTATAGTCTATACTACTCCCTATAGTCTATACTACTCCCTATAGTCTATACTACTCCCTATATGATATACTACTCCCTATAGTCTACACTACTCCCTATATGATATACTACTCCCTATATGATATACTACTCCCTATAGTCTATACTACTCCCTATATGATATACTACTCCCTATAGTCTATACTACTCCCTATAGTCTATACTACTCCATATAGTCTATACTACTCCCTATATGATATACTACTCCCTATATGATATACTACTCCCTATATGATATACTACTCCCTATATGATATACTACTCCCTATATGATATACTACTCCCTATAGTCTATACTACTCCCTATATGATATACTACTCCCTATAGTCTATACTACTCCCTATATGATATACTACTCCCTATATGATATACTACTCCCTATATGATATACTACTCCCTATAGTCTATACTACTCCCTATAGTATATACTACTCCCTATAGGATATACTACTCCCTATATGATATACTACTCCCTATATGATATACTACTCCCTATAGTCTATACTACTCCCTATATGATATACTACTCCCTATAGTCTATACTACTCCCTATATGATATACTACTCCCTATATGATATACTACTCCCTATATGATATACTACTCCCTATAGTCTATACTACTCCCTATATGATATACTACTCCCTATATGATATACTACTCCCTATAGTCTATACTACTCCCTATATGATATACTACTCCCTATATGATATACTACTCCCTATAGTCTATACTACTCCCTATATGATATACTACTCCCTATAGTCTATACTACTCCCTATATGATATACTACTCCCTATATGATATACTACTCCCTATAGTCTATACTACTCCCTATATGATATACTACTCCCTATATGATATACTACTCCCTATAGTCTATACTACTCCCTATATGATATACTACTCCCTATAGTCTATACTACTCCCTATATGATATACTACTCCCTATATGATATACTACTCCCTATATGATATTCTACTCCCTATAGTCTATACTACTCCCTATATGATATACTACTCCCTATAGTCTATACTACTCCCTATAGTCTATACTACTCCCTATAGTCTATACTACTCCCTATATGATATACTACTCCCTATATGATATACTACTCCCTATAGTCTATACTACTCCCAATAGGATATACTACTCCCTATAGTCTATACTACTCCCTATAGGATATATTACTCCCTATATGATATACTACTCTCTACAGGATATACTACTCCCTATATGATATACTACTCCCTATAGTCTATACTACTCCCTATTTTCTATACTACTCCCTATAGTCTATACTACTCCCTATATGATATACTACTCCCTATATGATATACTACTCCCTATATGATATACTACTCTCTACAGGATATACTACTCCCTATAGGATATACTACTCCCTATAGTCTATACTACTCCCTATAGTCTATACTACTCCCTATATGATATACTACTCCCTATATGATATACTACTCCCTATATGATATACTACTCCCTATATGATATACTACTCCCTATAGTCTATACTACTCCCTATATGATATACTACTCCCTATATTATATACTACTCCCTATAGTCTATACTACTCCCTATATGATATACTACTCCCTATATGATATACTACTCCCTATAGTCTATACTACTCCCTATAGTCTATACTACTCCCTATAGTCTATACTACTCTCTATATGATATACTACTCCCTATATGATATACTACTCCCTATAGTCTATACTACTCCTTCTATCTCTCTGACATTTCCACAAGCCAAAATGAGTGTGGTGTGTTTCAGGGGTATAAGGACAGCTGTTGTCTGTCTGGTGTCTATGACTGTGTCTTACTTCATCAAAGAGAGAAAGAGAAAAGAGAGAGAAATGAATAAAGAGTTTGTGGAGGATGGTTGCAGTGAGAGCAGTGTGTGTCTGTGTATGTGTGTGTCTGTGTGTGTGTGTGTGTGTCTGTGTCTGTGTCTGTGTCTGTGTCTGTGTGTGTGTGTGTTCTGAGGTTTTATGAACGTCATAATCATTGTTTATCATATGACATCTCGCTGCTGTGCTGTGGGCTACATTGGCTACATGTGATGCTCACAGTGAGGGACTCTGTTGCTTTACAGCTACCCCTGTCTTTACATTCATACAGTCTTTCCATTCTCCTACTGTGTGTGTGTGTCAGGAGGGACAGAGAACAACTCTCCCAGGACAGACATCTTCTTATAGAGTCATACACACTCACATGCACACACACACACACACACACACACACACACACACACACGTACGCACGCAGGCAGGCACATCATGGCAGCATTTCCTGTAAAAGGCCTGGAATAGGTCTCTCTCTCTCTCTCTTTTTTTTAAATTATTATAATTTTTTTAGTCATTTAGCAGACGCTCTTATCCAGAGCGACTTACAGTTTTAGTGAGTGCATACATTTTTCACTCTCTCCTTATCTATCTTTCTCTCTCTCTCTCTGATCTCTCTCTCTCTCTCTCAATTCAAAGGGCTTTATTGTCATGGGAAACATATGTTAACATGTTGCCAAAGCAAGTGGAATAGATAATAAACAAAAGTTAAATAAACAGTCACAAACGTTTCAAAAGAATAAAGACATTTCAAATGTCAGATTATGTCTATATACAGTGTTGATAATGATGTGCAAATAGTTAAAGTACAAAATCGAAAATATGGGTTGTATTTACAATTGTGTTTGTTCTTCACTGGTTGCCCTTTTCTTGTGGCAACAGGTCACAAATCTTGCTGCTGTGAATTCACACTGTGGTATTTCACACTATAGATATGGGAGTTTATCAAAATTGGGTTTTATTTATAAAATATTTTCAAATCCTTTGTGGGTCTGTGTAATCTGAGGGATATTCTCTCTCTCTCTCTCTCTCTCTCTCTCTCTCTCTCTCTCTCTCTCTCTCTCTCTCTCTCTCTCTCTCTCCCTCTCTCTTTCTCTCTCTCTCTCTCTCTCTCTCTCTCTCTCTCTCTCTCTCTCCTCTCTCTCTCTCTCTCTCTCTCTCTCTCTCTCTCTCTCTCTCTCTCTCTCTCTCTCTCTCTCTCTGTCTCTCTCTCTCTCTCTCTCTCTCCCTCTCTCCCTCTCTCTCTCTCTCTCTCTCTTACTCTCTCTCTCTCTCTCTCTCTCTCTCTCTCTCTCTCTCCCTCTCTCCCTCTCTCTCTCTGTCTCGCTCCAATGTTTTGGAACATTTTAATTGTTCCAAAACAAGCTGCAAGGTCACTTCTCCCCACTCCATAACAAGACACACACTCATATTGATTCAGCACTATCAGTGTTTTCGTGTTTGAAATGACTTACGCTGTAGCTTTTTGACACACTGACTCGAGATGGGAGGTGACATGCACTTAAAACTAGCGAAGCATTGCAGCAGAAAGCAGTGAGAGTAAAAATAGACAAACACACATGATTGAGGTCCAGATGCTTAGCCACCTGGGTGTGAGTAAGTGAGGGGGAGGGGGAAGGGGGGAGAGAGAGAGAGGGAGTGAGAGAGTGAGAGAGTGAGAGAGTGAGAGAGAGAGAGAGAGAGAGACAGAGACAGAGACAGAGAGAGAGACAGAGAGAGAGAGAGAGAGAGAGAGAGAGAGAGAGAGAGAGAGAGAGAGAGAGAGAGAGAGGGAGTGAGAGAGTGAGAGAGTGAGAGAGTAGAGAGAGAAAGAGTGAGAGTGAGAGAGAGAGAGAGAGAGAGTGTATTATGGTAGTTTATGGTAGTTGAAGATGTTTAGAACGTTTTACTTTAAGCGACACAGTCACACTTCAAATATTATACATGAAGGTTATTTACTGAAAGAAGGCATCTTCAACTGAAGTATCTTAAAGCTAGAATCCTTAATTGAAACAATAACAAAGTGGTCACCCTGGCTCTGATTCGGTAAAAAGCTGAGGGATGGGGCTGGAGAAATGTAACCACTCTCAAAATCATAGAGAGAGCTATGGATGCAAGGACTGACCATCCATGATATCATAGTTACAGTTTTAACCATGTTTTGAGGCTATACAGCTATACAAATTGAAAACATGTTTTTAGAAATGTTAGCAAATTTATTGAAAATGAAATACAGAGAAATCTCATTTACATAAGTATTCGCACCCTTGAGTCAATACATATTAGAATCACATTTGGCAGCTATTCCTTCTGTCTACGTCTCTAAGAGCTTTGCACACCTGGATTGTACAATATTTGGGCATTATTCTTTTTTTTAAATTCTTCATGCTCTGTCAAGTTGGTTGTTGATTACTAGAGAGCCATTTTCTTGCCGTAGATTTTCAAGCCGATTTAATTCAAAACTGTAACTAGGCCACTCAGGACATTCAATGTTGTCTCGGTAAGCATCTCCAGTGCATATTTGGCCTTGTGTTTTAAGTTTATTGTCCTGCTGAAAGGTGAATCTGTCTCCCAGTATCTGTTGAAAGCAGACTGAACCAGATTTTCCTCTTAAGATTTTGCATGTGCTTAGCTCTACTCCATTTCTTTTATCCTAGAAACTCCACAGTCCTTGCCGATGACAAGCATACACATAACATGATGCAGCCACTACCATGTTTGACAATATGAAGAGCGGTACTCAGTGATTTGTTGTGTTGGATTTGCCCCCAAACATAACGCTTTGAGTTCAGGACATAAGTTCACTTCTTTGCCAAATTCCTTGTTTTGGAATATTTGTATTATGTACAGTGCATTCGGAAAGTATTTAGGCCGCTTGACTTTTTCCACATTTGTTACATTACAGTCTTATTCTAAAATGGATTCAATGTCCCCCCCCCCCTCATCAATCTACACACAATACCCCATAATTCCAAAGCAAAAATAGGTTTTTAGAATTTTTTTGCAAATGTATTAAAAATAAAAAACGGAAATATCACATTTACATAAGTATTCAGACCCTTTACTCAGTACTTTGTTGAAGCACCTTTGGCAGCAATTACAGCCTCCAGTCTTCTTGGGTATGACGCTACAAGCTTGGCACACCTGTATTTGGGGAGTTTCTCCCATTCTCTCTGCAGATCCTCTCAAGCTCTGTGAGGTTGGATGGGGAGCGTCGCTGCACAGCTATTTTCAGGTCTCTCCAGAGATGTTCGATCGGGTTCAAGTCCGGGCTCTGGCTGGGCCACTCAAGGACATTCAGAGACTTGTCCCGAAGCCACTCCTGCAATGTTTGGCCTTGTGCTTAGGGTTGTTGTCCTGTTGGAAGGTGAACCTTCGCGACTCAGTCTGAGGTCCTGAGTGCTCTGGAGCAGGTTTTCATCAAGGATCTCTCTGTCGTTTGCTCCGTTTATCTTTCCCTCGATCCTGACTAGTCTCCCAGTCTCTGCCCCTGAAAAACATCCCAACAGCATGATGCTGCCACCACCATGCTTCACCATAGGATGGTGCCAGGTTTCCTCTAGACGTGATGCTTGGCATTCAGCCAAAGAGTTCAATCTTGGTTTCATCAGACAAAGAGAATCTTGCTTCTCATGGTCTGAGAGTCCTTTACGTGCCTTTTGGCAAACTCCAAGCGGGCTTTCATGTGCCTTTTACTGAGGAGTGGCTTCTCTACCATAAAGGCCTGATTGCTAGAGTGCTGCAGAGATGGTTGTCCTTCTGGAAGTTTCTCCCATCTCCACAGAGGAACTCTGGAGCTCTGTCAGAGTGACCATTGGGTTCTTGGTCACCTCCCTGACCAAGGTCCTTCTCCCCCGATTGCTCAGTTTGGCCGGGCGGCCAGCTCTAGGAAGAGTGTTGGTGGTTCCAAACTTCTTCCATTATAGAATGATGGAGGCCACTGTGTTCTGGGGACCTTTAATGCTGCAGAAATGTTTTGGTCCCCTTCCCCAGATCTGGTGCCTCGACAAAATCCTGTCTCGGAGCTCTACGGACAATTCCTTCGACCTCATGGCTTGGTTTTTGCTCTGACAGCACTGTCAATGGTGGGACCTTATATAGACAGGTGTGTGCCTTTCTTCTAAAACCCTGTTTTCGCTTTGTCATTATGGGGTATTGTGTGTAGATTGATGAGGGGCAAAAATATTTTAATCAATTTTAGAATAAGGCTGTAAGTAACAACATTTGGAAAAAGGGAAGAGCTGAATACTTTCCGAATGCACTGTACAAGCTTCCTTCTCTTCACTATGTCATTTATGTTAGTACTGTGGAGCAAGGGTTGGAACCGGTTCAGGGAACAGAACCGAAAACCTGAAAATAACAAAATTATTTGAGGAACAGAAACTAAAACGAAAACTAATGTGATCTATACTGTTCCGGAACAAAACCGTTATTTTAAAAGCATGGGAACCGGTTAATAACATTATTTTACGTTCCGGGAATTTTTTTCTAGTCCCACAAGAATTGCAACAAAGCGCCTATAAAAAGCCCTCACTCTGTCACTCAGAAATGTATTCCAGCTTCTGCCTGCCAGCTGAGAATCTTTGCCAGTGTGTGTGTGTGTGTGTAGGCTACCTGCCCCTCCCCCTCTGAAGCATAGGTTACTTAGCCCCTCCCCCTCTGAAACATAGTTACTGTAGCCTACTGACGACGTTACAAACGTAATTCAGAATTAGGTAGAGGGTGTTTAATGAGAGCAGAATGGATTGACTTTTTCAATGCTAGTTAACCTCTACTGCCTGTAGCTCAGGACCTGAAGCAAGGATATGCATATTCTTGATATAATTTGAAAGGAAACACTTTGAAGTTTGTCGAAATGTCAAATTAATTTAGGAGAATATAACACATTAGATCTGGTAAAAGATAATACAAACAAAAAAACATGCGTTTTCTATTTTATTTTTTGTTGCATCATCTTTGAAATGCAAGAGAATGGCCAGACAGTGATGTAAGATTCTAGTTGTAATTTAGATGTTGTCCACTAGACGGCATCAGTGTGTGTGCAAAGTTTCAGACTGATCCAGTGAAGAATTACATCACTACACAATATTTTGTATCAAGTCTGCCAGGAGTTTTTCCAAATGTGCCAAATTGGTTTTCAAGTACATAACTATAGAGAACATACAAAAATGCTATGGTAATACAACATTTAAGTTTGCACACTCCCAGGAATGTCACACATGATGGATCATTAGCTTCCCTACAGAAAAGACACTAACCGTCACACATCTAGATGGCTTGGCGGGGTGGGTGTGAAGCCAGAGGTCAAACTGTAGAACCCAGTTCCTACATTTGAATATAAAAATGATTTTTCAAACAAAACTACACTACATTTTATCTCTGGGTCCCTCATGATGACAAATCAGTGCAGATTACTGAATGTAAGTACATTATTTACCTTCAGAGGTGAATTTACCAAACCAGTTGCCGTGATAAAAGTGTTTTGTTGTTGTGCACTATCCTCAAACAATAGCATGGTATTTTTTTTTAGCTGTAATAGCTACTGTAGATTGGACAC
Organism: Coregonus lavaretus; assembly: GCF_964263955.1. NCBI lineage: Eukaryota > Metazoa > Chordata > Actinopteri > Salmoniformes > Salmonidae > Coregonus > Coregonus lavaretus. The sequence goes on from NW_028161269.1 coordinate 25,953, forward strand.
TGCAGTTAGATTAACAAGAATTTAAGCTTTCTGCCCATATAAGACATGTCTATGTCCCGGAAAGTTGTCTGTTGTTTACAGAACCCATTCTAGTCACATATCGCATATTGAGCAGCAACGTCCCATATAAGGGACCCAAATCACGTAGAGGTTAAGGATACTGTAGTTGTCACGTTTCCATTAGATTTATTTACTATTAAAAGGTAAGACGTGTTTTAATTCTAGTGCTGCTCTGCACACACAAGCTTGTTAGCTAGCTAGCTAACATTTGCTCTCATCCAATGTTAA
>NW_028161268.1:0-33919 GCF_964263955.1 Coregonus lavaretus
ATTTTTATTGGCCAGTCTGAGATATGGCTTTTTCTTTGCAACTCTGCCTAGAAGGTCAGCATCCCTGCGTCGCCTCTTCACTGTTGACGTTGAGACTGGTGTTTTGCAGGTACTATTTAATGAAGCTGCCAGATGAGGACCTGTGAGGCGTCTGTTTCTCAAACTAGACACTAATGTATTTGTCCTCTTGCTCAGTTGTGCACCGGGGCCTCCCACTCCTCTTTCTATTCTGGTTAGAGCCAGTTTGCGCTGTTCTGTGAAGGGAGAAGTACACAGCGTTGTACGAGATCTTCAGTTTCTTGGCAATTTCTCGCATGGAATAGCCTTCATTTCTCAGAACACGAATAGACTGACGAGTTTCAGAAAAAAGTTATTTGTTTCTGGCCATTTTGAGCCTGTAATCGAACCCACAATTGCTGATGCTCCAGATACTCAACTAGTCTCAAGAAGGCTAGTTTTCATGCTTCTTTAATCAGCACAACAGTTTTCAGCTGTGCCAAAATAATTGCAAAAGGGTTTTCTAATGATCAATTAGCCATTTAAAATGATAAACTTGGATTAGCAAACACAACGTCCCATTGGAACACAGGACTGATGGTTGCTGATAATGGGCCTCTGTACACCTACAGTTGAAGTCGGAAGTTTACATACACCTTAGCCAAATACATTAAACTCAGTTTTTCACAATTCCTGACATTTAATCCTAGTAAAAATTCCCTGTCTTAGATCAGTTAGGATCACCACTTTATTTTAAGAATGTGAAATGTCAGAATAATAGTAGAGAGAATTATTTCTTTCAGCTTTTATTTCTTTCATCACATTCCCAGTGGGTCAGAAGTTTACATACACTCAATTAGTATTTGGTAGCATTGCCTTTAAATTGTTTAACTTGGGTCAAACGTTTCGGGTAGCCTTCCACAAGCTTCCCACAATTCCTCCTGACAGAGCTGGTGTAACTGAGTCAGGTTTGTAGGCCTCCTTGCTCGCACACGCTTTTTCAGTTCTGCCCACAGATTTTCTATAGGATTGAGGTCAGGGCTTTGTGATGGCCACTCCAATACCTTGACTTTGTTGTCCTTAAGCCATTTTACACCTTGCAAGCCACCCCCTTTTTCCTCCAAACATAACGATGTTCATTATGGCCAAACAGTTATATTTTTGTTTCATCAGACCAGAGGACATTTCTCCAAAAAATACGATCTTTGTCCCCATGTGCAGTTGCAAACCTTTGTCTGGCTTTTTTATGGCGGTTTTGGAGCAGTGGCTTCTTCCTTGCTGAGCGGCCTTTCAGGTTATGTCGATATAGGACTCGTTTTACTGTGGATATAGATACTTTCGTACCCGTTTCCTCCAGCATCTTCACAAGGTCCTTTGCTGTTGTTCTGGGATTGATTTGCACTTTTCACACCAAGGTACGTTCATCTCTAGGAGACAGAACGCGTCTCCTTCCTGAGCGGTATGACGGCTGTGTGGTCCCATGGTGTTTATACTTGCGTACTATTGTTTGTACAGATGAATGTTTTACCTTCAGGCGTTTGGAAATTGCTCTCAAGGATGAACCAGACTTGTGGAGGTCTACACTTTTTTTTCCTGAGGTCTTGGCTGATTTCTTTTGATTTTCCCATGATGTCAAGCAAAGAGGCACTGAGTTTGAAGGTAGGCCTTGAAATACATCCACATGTAAACCTCCAATTGACATCCTTTGAGTCAATTAGGATTAGAGTCTATTAGCCTATCAGAAGCTTCTAAAGCCATGACATCATTTTCTGGAATTTTCCAAGCTGTTTAAAGGCACAGTCAACTTAGTGTACGTAAACTTCTGACCCACTGGAATTGTGATACAGTGAATTATAAGTGAAATATTCTGTCTGTAAACAATTGAATTGTCTGAATCTATTTTTCCACTGGCGTTCCTCTTATCCAGACACAGCGTACAGTCACTGAAGTTTATCACCTTACGCAGCACCAGATCAGGAGCTGGGAGAGACAAGAGACTTAGTAAAAATCGAATCAAATGTTATTGTCACATACACATATTTAGCAGATGTTATTGCGGGTGTAGCGAAATGCTTGTGTTCCTAGCTCCAACAGTGAAGTAACATCTAACAGTACACACACATTGAAAAGTAAAAGAATGGAATTAAGAAATATATAAATATTAGGACGAGCAATGTCGGAGTCCGGAGTATAAATATACTGTACAGAGAGAGAAAGAGAGAGAAAGAGAGAGAGAGAGAGAGAGAGAGCGAGCGAGCGAGCGAGCGAGCGAGCGAGCGAGGGAGGGAGGGAGGGAGGGAGGGAGGGAGGGAGGGAGGGAGAGAGAGAGAGAGAGAGAGAGAGAGAGAGAGAGAGAGAGAGAGAGAGAGAGAGAGAGAGAGAGAGAGAGAGAGAGAGAGAGAGAGAGAGAGAGAGAGAGAGAGAGAGAGAGAGAGAGAGAGAGAGAAAGAGAGAGCGAGACAGAGAGAGCTAATTTAATATTTATTTCACTTTTGTTTACTATCTACTTCACTTGCTTTGGCAATATTAACATACGTTTCCCATGCCAATAAAGCCCTTAAATTGAAATTGAATTGAATTGAGAGCGAGACAGAGAGAGAGAGAGAGAGAGAGAGAGAGAGAGAGAGAGAGAGAGAGAGAGAGAGAGAGAGAGAGAGAGAGAGAGAGAGAGAGAACCAGAGAAACAGAGAAACAGAGAAACAGAGAGAGAGAAACAGCGAGAGAGAAACAGAGAGAGAGAACAGAGAGCACGGAGAGAGAGAGGAGATGTCCAGGCCCTGGCAGTAAATTCCCATTATCTCTGATTCCACTTCAAACAGCCAGAGAGAGAAGACATTCTGCAGAGACACTTGTCTCTTAAGTACCAGAGCATTTAGAAGTGGAAGAAGTGTTCTCACTAAAGGGGGGGGGGGTGTTAATGGCTTAACGGACAATGATGTTTCTTAATTACAGTTAACAGTCCACTTTGTCTGGTTGAGAATAACACTTCAAATTCCAAAAGGTCCGATAACAACAAGCTGTGTATTGATCGTTCTAAAGCCCGGACCTTGTAAGGGAAACAACCCCAGACACACCTGCTTTCCTGTCCCGACCCAAATGTCATGGAAACCGCTGGTTTAGGTGCCCACAGCTCACCTGTGTTCTACCAACTGGCCTGCGTCCCAAATGGGCCCCTACTTAGCGCACTACTAGAGCCTGGTCACAAGGTGTGTGTGTCATTTTTACATTTTAGTCATTTTAGCAGACGCTCTTATCCAGAGCAACTTACAGGAGCAATTAAGGTTAAGTGCCTTGCTCAAGGGCACATCGACAGATTTTTCACCTAGTCAACTCGGGGATTAGAACCAGCGACCTTTCGGTTACTGGCACAACGCTCTTAACCACTAAGCTACCAGCCGCCGTGTCGTAGTGCAGACAGCTCACCTGTGATGTCCATGTAAGGCTCGGTCCCAGAACTCATGGACCGTGTAACACTCAGCAGAGGTGATGTTGACAGACAGGACGATGTCATCCTCTACATACTTCAGGATCAGGTTGTTGACCACGACGTTGTTCACCACCCGACGGATCAGACTCTGGACGTAGCCTGGAGGGGAGAGACGCACACACACTCATTCAGTGTTAATACCCAGTGAAACAGAGACTAGTGTAATTCAGAGATTCCTTAAAGCAGCATTCCCTGAGAGCTAACCCTAACCTCTCCTCACAGACTCTAACCCTAACCTCTCCACTCCTCACAGACACTAACCCTAACCTCTCCACTCCTCACAGACACTAACCCTAACCTCTCCACTCCTCAGACTCTAACCCTAACCTCTCTACTCCTCACAGACTCTAACCTAACCTCTCCACTCCTCACAGACTCTAACCCTAACCTCTCCACTCCTCAGACTCTACACTAACCTCTCCACTCCTCAGACTCTAACCCTAACCTCTCCACTCCTCACAGACTCTAACCCTAACCTCCCACTCCTCAGACTCTAACCCTAACCTCTCCCCTCCTCAGACTCTAACCCTAACCTCTCCACTCCTCAGACTCTAACCCTAACCTCTCCACTCCTCAGACTCTAACCCTAACCTCTCCACTCCTCAGACTCTAACCCTAACCTCTCCACTCCTCAGACTCTAACCCTAACCTCTCCACTCCTCAGACTCTAACCCTAACCCTCCTCGACTCTAACCCTCCCTCCTCACAGACTCTAACCCTAACCTCTCCACTCCTCAGACTCTAACCCTAACCTCTCCCCTCCTCAGACTCTAACCCTAACCTCTCCACTCCTCAGACTCTAACCCTAACCTCTCCACTCCTCAGACTCTAACCCTAACCTCTCCACTCCTCAGACTCTAACCCTAACCTCTCCACTCCTCAGACTCTAATCCTAACCTCTCCACTCCTCAGACTCTAACCCTAACCTCTCCTCACAGACTCTAACCCTAACCTCTCCCCTCCTCAGACTCTAACCCTAACCTCTCCCCTCCTCAGACTCTAACCCTAACCTCTCCACTCCTCAGACTCTAACCCTAACCTCTCCCCTCCTCAGACTCTAACCCTAACCTCTCCCCTCCTCAGACACTAACCCTAACCTCTCCTCTCCTCACAGACTCTAACCCTAACCTCTCCACTCCTCAGACTCTAACCCTAACCTCTCCACTCCTCAGACTCTAACCCTAACCTCTCCCCTCCTCAGACTCTAACCCTAACCTCTCCTCTCCTCACAGACTCTAACCCTAACCTCTCCACTCCTCAGACTCTAACCCTAACCTCTCCACTCCTCAGACTCTAACCCTAACCTCTCCTCTCCTCACAGACTCTAACCCTAACCTCTCCACTCCTCAGACTCTAACCCTAACCTCTCCACTCCTCAGACTCTAACCCTAACCTCTCCCCTCCTCAGACTCTAACCCTAACCTCTCCACTCCTCACAGACTCCAACCCTAACCTCTCCACTCCTCACAGACTGTAACCCTAACCTCTCCTCTCCTCACAGACTCTAACCCTAACCTCTCCACTCCTCAGACTCTAACCCTAACCTCTCCACTCCTCACAGACTCTAACCCTAACCTCTCCACTCCTCAGACTCTAACCCTAACCTCTCCACTCCTCACAGACTCCAACCCTAACCTCTCCACTCCTCACAGACTGTAACCCTAACCTCTCCTCTCCTCACAGACTCTAACCCTAACCTCTCCACTCCTCAGACTCTAACCCTAACCTCTCCACTCCTCACAGACTCTAACCCTAACCTCTCCACTCCTCAGACTCTAACCCTAACCTCTCCACTCCTCAGACTCTAACCCTAACCTCTCCACTCCTCACAGACTGTAACCCTAACCTCTCCACTCCTCACAGACTCTAACCCTAACCTCTCCACTCCTCAGACTCTAACCCTAACCTCTCCCCTCCTCAGACTCTAACCCTAACCTCTTCACTCCTCAGACTCTAACCCTAACCTCTCCACTCCTCAGACTCTAACCCTAACCTCTCCACTCCTCAGACTCTAACCCTAACCTCTCCACTCCTCAGACTCTAACCCTAACCTCTCCACTCCTCAGACTCTAACCCTAACCTCTCCACTCCTCAGACTCTAACCCTAACCTCTCCACTCCTCAGACTCTAACCCTAACCTCTCCACTCCTCAGACTCTAACCTCTCCACTCCTCAGACTCTAATCCTAACCGTAACCTCTCCCCTCCTTAGACTCTAACCCTAACCTCTCTAATCCTAACCCTAAACTCTTCGCTCTGCGTGGGCTCGTAAATAAGCGCAGGGCCTGACATGTTATTTCACGCCACGGTGTATCCCTTGGACATGAGCAGTTAAATTAGCTAAATATCCAGAAGAAAACATTGTTGCTCCAGTCCACTACCAGAGCAGAGCCACAAATCTTCAGTGAATTTATGGAGCTCAGTAGAGCTCTCGTCTTCCCTGTGATGTGGAGTCCAGTTCAACCAGAACTATGGACAGCAGCAGGCTGTCTATAGGCCTCCTACATATTACCACCACTCTGGATACTACATGCTCTCTTAAACATACGTACACTAGCTCCCTCCTCTCCCTGCTCCCTCCTCCCTCTGCCTACTCCTTACTCCCCCGATCCCTCCTCTCCCCTCCTCTCCCCTCCTCTCCCCTCCTCTCCCTGCTCCCTCCTCCCTCTGCCTACTCCTTACTCCCCCGATCCCTCCTCTCCCCTACTCTCCCCTCCTCTCCCCTCCTCTCCCTGCTCCCTCCTCCCTCTGCCTACTCCTTACTCCCCCGATCCCTCCTCTCCCCTCCTCTCCCCTCCTCTCCCTGCTCCCTCCTCCCTCTGCCTACTCCTTACTCCCCCGATCCCTCCTCTCCCCTCCTCTCCCCTCCTCTCCCTCCTCCCTCCTCCCTCTGCCTACTCCTTACTCCCCCGATCCCTCCTCTCCCCTCCTCTCCTCCTCTCCCCCGATCCCTCCTCTCCCCTACTTCTCCTCCCTCCTCCTCCTCTCCCTCCTCCCTCCTCCACCTCTCCCCCGATCCCTCCTCTCCCTGCTCTCCCTACACCTTACTCCCCCGATTCCCTCCTCCCTCCTCTCTCCTCTCCCTCCTCCCTACTCCCCCTACTCTCCTCCCTCCTCCCTCTACCTCCTCCCTCCCTCCTCCCTCTACTCTCCTCCCTCCCTCCTCCTCTACTCTCCTCCCTCCTCCCTCCCCTCCTCCCTCCCTCCTCCCTCTACTCTCCTCCTCCCTCCTCCCTCTACTCTCCTCCTCCCTCCTCCCTCTACCCTCCTCCCTCCCTCCTCCCTCTACTCTCCTCCTCCCTCCTCCCTCTACTCTCCTCCTCCCTCCTCCCTCTACTCTCCTCCTCCCTCCTCCCTCTATCTCTCCTCCTCCCTCCTCCCTCTACTCTCCTCCTCCTCCCTCTACTCTCCTCCTCCTCCCCCTACTCTCCTCCCCCTCCTCCCTCCTCCCTCCTCCCTCTACTCTCCCTCCTCCCTCATTCATGCTCCCTACTCGTACACGTATCATTTCACATGATATTTCCACTGTCTCCAGTTATTACTGTTACAGAGAGTTAGAAATGCTGCCTGGAGTAGGAATGCAAGGATAGAGAGAGGAGGACTAGGAATGCAAGGATAGAGAGAGGAGGACTAGGAATGGAAGGATAGAGAGAGGAGGACTAGGAATGGAAGGAGAGAGAGGAGGACTAGGAATGGAAGGATAGAGAGAGGAGGACTAGGAATGGAAGGATAGAGAGAGGAGGACTAGGAATGGAAGGATAGAGAGAGGAGGACTAGGAATGCAAGGATTCCCAAAGAAAGTAGTTGTTTGGGCTGACTACCAAAGAAGAACAAAAACTCAAACTGACAAACAAGTAAGTGTTATAAATGGGGTGTTCAGGTGGTCAGATTCATGATTATTGATTTGGAGAATACCACAAAATACATTTCAATATGCTGTCAATGAGAGAGAGAGAGAGAGAGAGGGGGGGAGAGAGAGAGAGAGAGAGAGAGAGAGAGAGAGAGAGAGAGAGAGAGAGAGAGAGAGAGAGAGAGAGAGAGTGTGAGAGAGTGAGAGAGAGAGAGAGAGAGTGAGAGAGTGAGAGAGTGAGAGAGAGAGAGAGAGAGAGAGAGAGAGAGAGAGAGAGAGAGAGAGAGAGAGAGCGAGAGAGCGAGAGAGAGAGCGAGAGAGAGAGAGAGAGAGAGAGCAGTTCTCCATGTGTGGTGTCAGTGGTTCTGGGGGAGCTATCCTGCAGCGTTACCAGTACTCTACTAACAGCTCACCATGTAAACAGCAGAAGCTGCGGAGGAACAACATACGTGGTGAGCTCATTACTCAACACAGTAAGAAAGAAGTTAAAATATTACAGGCAGGGGAGTTGACCATCAAATATGAAAATATACAGCAATAAATTGTCTTAACCACAGGAGCAATAGCATTATTCATTCCTGGCCAGTACTGTTAAACAGTCACTCTGAGTCAAACATATAAACCTTTAATGCTTTTTCCTCATTCTCCAAGCTAAATGTTAGTCTTCCTGTATCTAGCATGTCTCTGTAAGGCTGTGGCACAGCTGATCCTTAACTAGGCCTAATACAGGACTCCTTGGAGAAAACAGAGACCATGAATAGGGAGACTGTTCTGCTATTTTCACACTACCAAAATACACATGTACAAAGTTATGTGTGCGTACACTTCCTTTACGTGTTGTGGCGTGCGTGCGTGTGTGTGTGTGTGTGTGTGTGTGTGTGTACTGGACGTGTTTAACTAGGGGTTAGGGAAAATAGGATTTTGAATGGGACTGAATTGTGTGTCCCCACTACGTCAGTTATACAAGACTGTGTGTGTGTGTGTGTGTGTGTGTGTGTGTGTGTGTGTGTGTGTGTGTGTGTGTGTGTGTGTGTGTGTGTGACTATATAGTGTGGTGGTGGGGTCAGTCAGAAGGCTCCCGTCACACCTGCAGACTGAGCTCTGAGTTGGGCAGTAAAACAGCTCTGTGCCTCCTGCTATTCCCACTCTGAATCTAATTCACCCGTTTCACCGCCGACCGAGGCCCGCTCCCCGCCCAGGCCCAGAGCCCTACACCACCCCCCCTCTACCCCTCTACCCCTCTACCCCGCTCTGTGAGCCATCGTGCCGCTCGGAACTTCTGTAAACAATTGACACAGAGAGCACCTGTGCCTCAGACCACAGGGAAGAAGCCCACTTAAAACTGTTCAACCATAAAATGACTGGAAAAACCAACCTTTACATGAGCTCAGCAACTCAGCCCCAAGTCAAGCAGACCCCTCAGTGGAAAACAGGGAAGAAACACAACACTATTCACCTCCATGTTCAGGCAGCAGTCTGCTCTCTGTGCTGTGCGTGTGGGTGTGCGTGTGGGTGTGGGTGTGGGTGTGGGTGTGGGTGTGCGTGTGGGTGTGCGTGTGGGTGTGGGTGTGGGTGTGGGTGTGGGTGTGGGTATGGGTGTGGGTGTGGGTATGGGTGTGAGTGTGGGTGTGGGTGTGGGTGTGGGTGTGGGTATGGGTGTGGGTATGGGTGTGGGTGTGGGTATGGGTGTGAGTGTGGGTGTGGGTGTGGGTATGGGTGTGGGTGTGGGTGTGGGTATGGGTGTGGGTGTGGGTATGGGTGTGAGTGTGGGTGTGGGTATGGGTGTGGGTGTGGGTGTGCGTGTGGGTGTGGGTGTGGGTGTGGGTGTGGGTGTGGGTGTGAGTGTGGGTGTGGGTGTGGGTATGGGTGTGGGTGTGGGTGTGGTTGTGGGTGTGGGTATGGGTGTGGGTGTGGGTATGGGTGTGAGTGTGGGTGTGGGTGTGGGTGTGGGTGTGGGTGTGGGTGTGGGTATGGGTGTGGGTGTGGGTGTGGGTATGGGTGTGAGTGTGGGTGTGGGTGTGGGTGTGGGTGTGGGTGTGGGTATGGGTGTGGGTGTGGGTATGGGTGTGGGTGTGGGTGTGAGTGTGGGTGTGGGTGTGCGTGTGGGTGTGCGTGTGGGTGTGCGTGTGGGTGTGGGTGTGGGTGTGCGTGTGGGTGTGAGTGTGGGTGTGGGTGTGGGTGTGGGTATGGGTATGGGTGTGGGTGTGGGTGTGAGTGTGGGTGTGCGTGTGGGTGTGGGTGTGCGTGTGGGTGTGCGTGTGGGTGTGGGTATGGGTGTGGGTGTGGGTATGGGTGTGGGTGTGGGTGTGGGTGTGCGTGTGGGTGTGGGTGTGCGTGTGGGTGTGGGTGTGCGTGTGCGTGTGGGTGTGGGTGTGCGTGTGGGTATGGGTGTGGGTATGGGTGTGGGTGTGCGTGTGGGTATGGGTGTGGGTGTGCGTGTGGGTGTGGGTTTGCGTGTGGGTGTGGGTGTGGGTGTGCGTGTGGGTATGGGTGTGCGTGTGGGTATGGGTGTGGGTATGGGTGTGCGTGTGGGTATGGGTGTGGGTATGGGTGTGGGTGTGGGTATGGGTGTGGGTGTGGGTGTGCGTGTGGGTGTGGGTATGGGTGTGCGTGTGGGTATGGGTGTGGGTATGGGTGTGGGTGTGCGTGTGGGTGTGGGTGTGCGTGTGGGTGTGGGTGTGGGTGTGGGTGTGCGTGTGGGTATGGGTGTGGGTGTGCGTGTGGGTGTGGGTGTGGGTGTGCGTGTGGGTGTGGGTGTGCGTGTGGATGTGGGTGTGGGTGTGGGTGTGGGTATGGGTGCGAGTGTGGGTGTGGGTGTGGGTATGGGTGTGCGTGTGGGTATGGGTGTGGGTATGGGTGTGGGTGTGCGTGTGGGTATGGGTGTGGGTGTGGGTGTGCGTGTGCGTGTGGGTATGGGTGTGCGTGTGGTTATGGGTGTGGGTATGGGTGTGGGTGTGCGTGTGGGTGTGGGTGTGCGTGTGGGTGTGGGTGTGCGTGTGCGTGTGGGTATGGGTGTGCGTGTGGGTATGGGTGTGGGTGTGCGTGTGGGTGTGGGTGTGGGTGTGGGTGTGGGTGTGCGTGTGGGTGTGCGTGTGGGTGTGGGTGTGGGTGTGCGTGTGGGTGTGGGTATGGGTGCGAGTGTGGGTGTGGGTGTGGGTGTGGGTGTGCGTGTGGGTGTGCGTGTGGGTATGGGTGTGCGTGTGCGTGTGGGTGTGCGTGTGCGTGTGGGTGTGAGTGTGGGTGTGGGTGTGCGTATGGGTGTGCGTGTGGGTGTGGGTGTGCGTGTGGGTGTGGGTGTGCGTGTGGGTGTGGGTGTGCGTGTGCGTGTGCGTGTGCGTGTGGGTGTGGGTGTGGGTGTGGGTGTGGGTGTGCGTGTGGGTGTGGGTGTGGGTGTGGGTATGGGTGTGGGTGTGGGTATGGGTGTGAGTGTGGGTGTGGGTGTGGGTATGGGTGTGGGTGTGGGTGTGGGTATGGGTGTGAGTGTGGGTGTGGGTGTGGGTATGGGTGTGGGTGTGGGTGTGGGTGTGGGTATGGGTGTGAGTGTGGGTGTGGGTATGGGTGTGGGTGTGGGTGTGCGTGTGCGTGTGGGTGTGGGTGTGGGTGTGGGTATGGGTGTGAGTGTGGGTGTGGGTGTGGGTGTGGGTGTGGGTATGGGTGTGGGTGTGGGTGTGGGTGTGGGTGTGGGTGTGGGTATGGGTGTGGGTGTGGGTGTGGGTATGGGTGTGGGTGTGGGTATGGGTGTGAGTGTGGGTGTGGGTGTGGGTGTGGGTGTGAGTGTGGGTGTGCGTGTGGGTGTGCGTGTGGGTGTGGGTGTGGGTGTGGGTATGGGTGTGAGTGTGAGTGTGGGTGTGGGTGTGGGTATGGGTGTGGGTGTGGGTGTGGGTATGGGTGTGAGTGTGGGTGTGGGTGTGGGTATGGGTGTGGGTGTGGGTGTGGGTGTGGGTATGGGTGTGGGTGTGGGTGTGGGTATGGGTGTGAGTGTGGGTGTGGGTATGGGTGTGGGTGTGCGTGTGGGTGTGGGTGTGGGTGTGGGTGTGGGTGTGGGTATGGGTGTGAGTGTGGGTGTGGGTGTGGGTGTGGGTGTGGGTGTGGGTGTGGGTATGGGTGTGGGTGTGGGTGTGGGTGTGGGTGTGGGTGTGGGTATGGGTGTGGGTGTGGGTGTGGGTATGGGTGTGGGTGTGGGTATGGGTGTGAGTGTGGGTATGGGTGTGGGTGTGGGTGTGAGTGTGGGTGTGCGTGTGGGTGTGCGTGTGGGTGTGGGTGTGGGTGTGGGTGTGCGTGTGGGTGTGAGTGTGGGTGTGGGTGTGGGTGTGGGTATGGGTGTGGGTGTGGGTATGGGTGTGGGTGTGGGTGTGAGTGTGGGTGTGCGTGTGGGTGTGGGTGTGCGTGTGGGTGTGCGTGTGGGTGTGGGTATGGGTGTGGGTGTGGGTATGGGTGTGGGTGTGAGTGTGGGTGTGCGTGTGGGTGTGGGTGTGGGTGTGCGTGTGGGTGTGCGTGTGGGTGTGCGTGTGCGTGTGGGTGTGGGTGTGGGTGTGCGTGTGGGTATGGGTGTGGGTATGGGTGTGGGTGTGCGTGTGGGTATGGGTGTGGGTGTGCGTGTGGGTGTGGGTTTGCGTGTGGGTGTGGGTGTGGGTGTGCGTGTGGGTATGGGTGTGCGTGTGGGTATGGGTGTGGGTATGGGTGTGCGTGTGGGTGTGGGTATGGGTGTGGGTGTGCGTGTGGGTATGGGTGTGGGTGTGGGTGTGCGTGTGCGTGTGGGTATGGGTGTGCGTGTGGGTATGGGTGTGGGTATGGGTGTGGGTGTGGGTGTGCGTGTGGGTGTGGGTGTGCGTGTGGGTGTGGGTGTGCGTGTGGGTATGGGTGTGCGTGTGGGTATGGGTGTGGGTGTGCGTGTGGGTGTGGGTGTGGGTGTGCGTGTGGGTGTGCGTGTGGATGTGGGTGTGCGTGTGGGTGTGGGTATGGGTGCGAGTGTGGGTGTGGGTGTGCGTGTGGGTATGGGTGTGGGTATGGGTGTGCGTGTGGGTATGGGTGTGGGTATGGGTGTGGGTGTGCGTGTGGGTATGGGTGTGGGTGTGGGTGTGCGTGTGCGTGTGGGTATGGGTGTGCGTGTGGTTATGGGTGTGGGTATGGGTGTGGGTGTGCGTGTGGGTGTGGGTGTGCGTGTGGGTGTGGGTGTGCGTGTGCGTGTGGGTATGGGTGTGCGTGTGGGTATGGGTGTGGGTGTGCGTGTGGGTGTGGGTGTGCGTGTGGGTGTGGGTGTGCGTGTGGGTGTGCGTGTGGGTGTGGGTGTGGGTGTGCGTGTGGGTGTGGGTATGGGTGCGAGTGTGGGTGTGGGTGTGGGTGTGGGTGTGGGTGTGGGTGTGCGTGTGGGTGTGGGTGTGCGTGTGGGTATGGGTGTGCGTGTGCGTGTGGGTGTGCGTGTGCGTGTGGGTGTGGGTGTGAGTGTGGGTGTGGGTGTGCGTATGGGTGTGCGTGTGGGTGTGGGTGTGCGTGTGCGTGTGGGTGTGCGTGTGGGTGTGGGTGTGCGTGTGGGTGTGGGTGTGGGTGTGCGTGTGGGTGTGGGTGTGGGTGTGGGTGTGGGTGTGGGTGTGGGTGTGCGTGTGGGTGTGCGTGTGGGTGTGGGTGTGCGTGTGCGTGTGGGTGTGCGTGTGGGTGTGGGTGTGGGTGTGGGTGTGTGCGCGTTATAGATGACCAGACCCGTTCTGTTCCTCTATATGGAAAGTATTAGCAGACAGACTAGGGTTGAATATTTTCCCGGTATTTTACAAATGTTCCATCCCAAGAATAAATCCCTTTTCTTCCGGGTAACCCGGTATTTCCCGCCAAAACCGGAAGTGTAATTCAAAAGCATATAAAGCATGTGCTGTAAATAGGCCTATGTCTCGATTTGATTAGAGATTTGATCGAAAATTCAAGCCTGATGCTACCTGAGCCTGATGAGCCATACATTAACAACATTTAATAAACCCTACATTAAAGACATTTTATAAACCCTACATTAAAGACATTTAATGAGCCCAAGCCCAAAAAAGCCTAAATGATTGTGTCGTTATCCAATACATATATGATATATATATGATAGATATATGATAGATATATATAGGCTACTGCACATTATGCACGACAGAAAAACATAAAAGCCCATAGATGTAGCTAGCTATATAAAAGCCCATAGATGTAGCTTGCTATATAAAAGCCCATAGATGTAGCTAGCTATATAAAAGCCCATAGATGTAGCTAGCTATATAAAGCCCATATATGTAGCTAGCTATATAAAGCCCATATATGTAGCTAGCTATATAAAGCCCATAGATGTAGCTAGCTATATAAAGCCCATAGATGTAGCTAGCTATATAAAAGCCCATATATGTAGCTAGCTATATAAAGCCCATATATGTAGCTAGCTATATAAAGCCCATAGATGTAGCTAGCTATATAAAGCCCATAGATGTAGCTAGCTATATAAAGCCCATAGATGTAGCTAGCTATATAAAGCCCATAGATGTAGCTAGCTAAATAAAGCCCATAGATGTAGCTAGCTATATAAAAGTCCATAGATGTAGCTAGCTATATAAAAGCCCATAGATGTAGCTAGCTATATAAAAGCCCATAGATGTAGCTAGCTATATAAAAGCCCATAGATGTAGCTAGCTATATAAAAGTCCATAGATGTAGCTAGCTATATAAAGCCCATAGATGTAGCTAGCTATATAAAGCCCATAGATGTAGCTAGCTATATAAAGCCCATAGATGTAGCTAGCTATATAAAAGCCCATAGATGTAGCTAGCTATATAAAGCCCATAGATGTAATTAGCTATATAAAAGCCCATAGATGTAGCTAGCTATATAAAAGCCCATAGATGTAGCTAGCTATATAAAAGTCCATAGATGTAGCTAGCTATATAAAGCCCATAGATGTAGCTAGCTATATAAAGCCCATAGATGTAGCTAGCTATATAAAGCCCATAGATGTAGCTAGCTATATAAAGCCCATAGATGTAGCTAGCTATATAAAGCCCATAGATGTAGCCAGCTGTATAAAGCCCATAGATGTAGCTAGCTATATAAAGCCCATAGATGTAGCTAGCTATATGCTCTCTTGGGTAAATCAATGAAATTAGCTCCAGTAGGCTAATCTTTTGGAGTGTGAACTGTATTACTGTACTGTATTGTATTATACTGTATTATATGGACTGGAATTACGCACATCGTTCAAACCATGATAAAGTTGGGCGAGAACATGCGATTCTGGTGCAGCACATGTGGCCTACAAGTATAGGCAATTTTGATTTTAATTTTGATTTTGAAATATAATAGGGCCTATTGGTATAATTAGTAGGCGGAATCATTTCCCCTGATGTTATTAGCCCGCCTCTTTTTCTCTCTCTGTTGCTTCCTTCCTCTCTTTCAACAGTTACATGAAATACGTTTCATTGTCCTCATCTTCATCATTGTAATGACATGCTGAATAATTATATTCTTCATTCGATCTTCTTGCTAAGGAGCGTTTTTTTAAGGACAGGCCAGCGGAGCACTGGTGCATGCATATTGCACAAGAGACAGAGGCTATAAGTTAGAAGCTTATTATGCATAACCCATCATTAATTGGCTAAATATAAGGATAACACTGCATTGAATGTATTACCTGAAAGAGGTTGGCTAGGACATCTATATATCGGGCTATATATCAATCTAGAACAGGATTATCTATTTTGGATGCAATTTGAATGGAATTGAGAAAGACAGAGAGAGTGCTCGAGCATGCACTGATTTAAAGGAATGATATTCAAGTGATAGGCCGTTTTAAAACTGCACCTGCAATTAAAAAATTATAATCTTTACAATAAAAAAAACAAGGTGACCACCGAAAGCCAGACTGATGTCTACATGCATTACCATGATGAGATGATAGGTCTACATGCATTGTTTCCATGATGAGATGATAGGTCTACATGCATTACCATGATGAGATGATAGGTCTACATGCATTGTTTCCATGATGAGATGATTGGTTTACATGCATTGTTTCCATGATGAGATGATAGGTCTACATGCATTGTTGTCATGATGAGATGATAGGTCTACATGCATTGTTTCCATGATGAGATGATAGGTCTACATGCATTGTTTCCATGATGAGATGATAGGTCTACATGCATTGTTTCCATGATGAGATGATAGGTCTACATGCATTGTTTCCATGATGAGATGATTGGTTTACATGCATTGTTTCCATGATGAGATGATAGGTCTACATGCATTGTTTCCATGATGAGATGATAGGTCTACATGCATTGTTTCCATGATGAGATGATAGGTCTACATGCATTGTTTCCATGATGAGATGATAGGTTTACATGCATTGTTACCATGATGAGATGATAGGTCTACATGCATTGTTACCATGATGAGATGATAGGTCTACATGCATTGTTACCATGATGAGATGATAGGTCTACATGCATTGTTTCCATGATGAGATGATAGGTCTACATGCATTGTTTCCATGATGAGATGATAGGTCTACATGCATTGTTTCCATGATGAGATGATAGGTCTACATGCATTACCATGATGAGATGATAGGTCTACATGCATTGTTACCGTGATGAGATGATAGGTCTACATGCATTGTTTCCATGATGAGATGATAGGTCTACATGCATTGTTACCATGGTGAGATGATAGGTCTACATGCATTGTTTCCATGATGAGATTATGGGTCTACATGAATTGTTGCCATGATGAGATGATAGGTCTACATGCATTGTTTCCATGATGAGATGATAGGTCTACATGCATTGTTACCGTGATGAGATGATAGATCTACATGCATTGTTACCGTGATGAGATGATAGGTCTACATGCATTGTTTCCATGATGAGATGATAGGTCTACAAGCATTGTTACCATGGTGAGATGATAGGTCTACATGCATTGTTTCCATGATGAGATGATAGGTCTACATGCATTGTTGCCATGATGAGATGATAGGTCTACATGCATTGTTTCCATGATGAGATGATAGGTCTACATGCATTGTTACCATGATGAGATGATAGGTCTACATGCATTGTTACCATGATGAGATGATAGGTCTACATGCATTGTTACCATGATGAGATGATAGGTCTACATGCATTGTTACCATGATGAGATGATAGGTCTACATGCATTGTTACCATGATGAGATGATAGGTCTA
Source organism: Coregonus lavaretus (assembly GCF_964263955.1). Taxonomy (NCBI): domain Eukaryota; kingdom Metazoa; phylum Chordata; class Actinopteri; order Salmoniformes; family Salmonidae; genus Coregonus; species Coregonus lavaretus. Next base: position 16,538 of record NW_028161268.1, read on the forward strand.
CATGCATTGTTTCCATGATGAGATGATAGGTCTACATGCATTGTTTCCATGATGAGATGATAGGTCTACATGCATTGTTTCCATGATGAGATGATAGGTCTACATGCATTACCATGATGAGATGATAGGTCTACATGCATTGTTTCCATGATGAGATGATAGGTCTACATGCATTACCATGATGAGATGATAGGTCTACATGCATTGTTACCATGATGAGATGATAGGTCTACATGCATTGTTTCCATGATGAGATGATAGGTCTACATGCATTGTTTCCATGATGAGATGATAGGTCTACATGCATTGTTTCCATGATGAGTGCGACCCTGCCTTACACAGGAAGCGGCGCAGGTCCTGGTCCAGGCACTTGTCATCTCCCGTCTGGACTACTGCAACTCGCTGTTGGCTGGCCTCCCTGCCTGTGCCATTAAACCCCTACAACTCATCCAGAATGCCGCAGCCCGTCTGGTGTTCAACCTTCCCAAGTTCTCTCACGTCACCCCCCTCCTCCGCACACTCCACTGGCTTCCAGTTGAAGCTCGCATCCGCTACAAGACCATGTTGCTTGCCTATGGAGCAGTGAGGGGAACGGCACCTCTGTACCTTCAGGCTCTGATCAGTCCCTACACCCAAACGAGGGCATTGCGTTCATCCACCTCTGGCCTGCTGGCTCCCCTTCCTCTGCGGAAGCATAGCTCCCGCTCAGCCCAGTCAAAACTGTTCGCTGCTCTGGCACCCCAATGGTGGAACAAGCTCCCTCACGACGCCAGGACAGCGGAGTCACTCACCACCTTCCGGAGACATTTGAAACCCCACCTCTTTAAGGAATACCTGGGATAGGATAAAGTATTCCTTCTAACCCCCCCCCCCCCCCCAAATTGTAAAGTGGTTATCCCACTGGCTATTGGGTGAACGCACCAATTTGTGAGTCGCTCTGGCTAAGAGCGTCTGCTAAATGACGTTAATGTGCCCTTGAGCAAGGCACTTAACCCTAATTGCTCCTGTAAGTCGCTCTGGATAAGAGCGTCTGCTAAATGACTAAAATGTAAATGTAAATGAGATGATAGGTCTACATGCATTGTTACCATGATGAGATGATAGGTCTACATGCATTGTTTCCATGATGAGATGATAGGTCTACATGCATTACCATGGTGAGACGATAGGTCTACATGCATTGTTTCCATGATGAGATGATAGGTCTACATGCATTGTTTCCATGATGAGATGATAGGTCTACATGCATTACCATGGTGAGACGATAGGTCTACATGCATTGTTACCATGATGAGATGATAGGTCTACATGCATTACCATGGTGAGACGATAGGTCTACATGCATTATTTCCATGATGAGATGATAGGTCTACATGCATTGTTTCCATGATGAGATGATAGGTCTACATGCATTACCATGGTGAGACGATAGGTCTACATGCATTGTTTCCATGATGAGATGATAGGTCTACATGCATTGTTTCCATGATGAGATGATAGGTCTACATGCATTGTTTCCATGATGAGATGATAGGTCTACATGCATTGTTTCCATGATGAGATGATAGGTCTACATGCATTACCATGGTGAGACGATAGGTCTACATGCATTGTTACCATGATGAGATGATAGGTCTACATGCATTACCATGGTGAGACGATAGGTCTACATGCATTGTTTCCATGATGAGATGATAGGTCTACATGCATTGTTGCCATGATGAGATGATAGGTCTACATGCATTGTTTCCATGATGAGATGATAGGTCTACATGCATTGTTACCATGATGAGATGATAGGTCTACATGCATTGTTACCATGATGAGATGATAGGTCTACATGCATTGTTACCATGATGAGATGATAGGTCTACATGCATTGTTACCATGATGAGATGATAGGTCTACATGCATTGTTACCATGATGAGATGATAGGTCTACATGCATTGTTTCCATGATGAGATGATAGGTCTACATGCATTGTTTCCATGATGAGATGATAGGTCTACATGCATTGTTTCCATGATGAGATGATAGGTCTACATGCATTACCATGATGAGATGATAGGTCTACATGCATTGTTTCCATGATGAGATGATAGGTCTACATGCATTACCATGATGAGATGATAGGTCTACATGCATTGTTACCATGATGAGATGATAGGTCTACATGCATTGTTTCCATGATGAGATGATAGGTCTACATGCATTGTTTCCATGATGAGATGATAGGTCTACATGCATTGTTTCCATGATGAGTGCGACCCTGCCTTACACAGGAAGCGGCGCAGGTCCTGGTCCAGGCACTTGTCATCTCCCGTCTGGACTACTGCAACTCGCTGTTGGCTGGCCTCCCTGCCTGTGCCATTAAACCCCTACAACTCATCCAGAATGCCGCAGCCCGTCTGGTGTTCAACCTTCCCAAGTTCTCTCACGTCACCCCCCTCCTCCGCACACTCCACTGGCTTCCAGTTGAAGCTCGCATCCGCTACAAGACCATGTTGCTTGCCTATGGAGCAGTGAGGGGAACGGCACCTCTGTACCTTCAGGCTCTGATCAGTCCCTACACCCAAACGAGGGCATTGCGTTCATCCACCTCTGGCCTGCTGGCTCCCCTTCCTCTGCGGAAGCATAGCTCCCGCTCAGCCCAGTCAAAACTGTTCGCTGCTCTGGCACCCCAATGGTGGAACAAGCTCCCTCACGACGCCAGGACAGCGGAGTCACTCACCACCTTCCGGAGACATTTGAAACCCCACCTCTTTAAGGAATACCTGGGATAGGATAAAGTATTCCTTCTAACCCCCCCCCCCCCCCCAAATTGTAAAGTGGTTATCCCACTGGCTATAGGGTGAACGCACCAATTTGTGAGTCGCTCTGGCTAAGAGCGTCTGCTAAATGACGTTAATGTGCCCTTGAGCAAGGCACTTAACCCTAATTGCTCCTGTAAGTCGCTCTGGATAAGAGCGTCTGCTAAATGACTAAAATGTAAATGTAAATGAGATGATAGGTCTACATGCATTGTTACCATGATGAGATGATAGGTCTACATGCATTGTTTCCATGATGAGATGATAGGTCTACATGCATTACCATGGTGAGACGATAGGTCTACATGCATTGTTTCCATGATGAGATGATAGGTCTACATGCATTGTTTCCATGATGAGATGATAGGTCTACATGCATTACCATGGTGAGACGATAGGTCTACATGCATTGTTACCATGATGAGATGATAGGTCTACATGCATTACCATGGTGAGACGATAGGTCTACATGCATTATTTCCATGATGAGATGATAGGTCTACATGCATTGTTTCCATGATGAGATGATAGGTCTACATGCATTACCATGGTGAGACGATAGGTCTACATGCATTGTTTCCATGATGAGATGATAGGTCTACATGCATTGTTTCCATGATGAGATGATAGGTCTACATGCATTGTTTCCATGATGAGATGATAGGTCTACATGCATTGTTTCCATGATGAGATGATAGGTCTACATGCATTACCATGGTGAGACGATAGGTCTACATGCATTGTTACCATGATGAGATGATAGGTCTACATGCATTACCATGGTGAGACGATAGGTCTACATGCATTGTTTCCATGATGAGATGATAGGTCTACATGCATTGTTGCCATGATGAGATGATAGGTCTACATGCATTGTTTCCATGATGAGATGATAGGTCTACATGCATTGTTACCATGATGAGATGATAGGTCTACATGCATTGTTACCATGATGAGATGATAGGTCTACATGCATTGTTACCATGATGAGATGATAGGTCTACATGCATTGTTACCATGATGAGATGATAGGTCTACATGCATTGTTACCATGATGAGATGATAGGTCTACATGCATTGTTTCCATGATGAGATGATAGGTCTACATGCATTGTTTCCATGATGAGATGATAGGTCTACATGCATTGTTTCCATGATGAGATGATAGGTCTACATGCATTACCATGATGAGATGATAGGTCTACATGCATTGTTTCCATGATGAGATGATAGGTCTACATGCATTACCATGATGAGATGATAGGTCTACATGCATTGTTACCATGATGAGATGATAGGTCTACATGCATTGTTTCCATGATGAGATGATAGGTCTACATGCATTGTTTCCATGATGAGATGATAGGTCTACATGCATTGTTTCCATGATGAGTGCGACCCTGCCTTACACAGGAAGCGGCGCAGGTCCTGGTCCAGGCACTTGTCATCTCCCGTCTGGACTACTGCAACTCGCTGTTGGCTGGCCTCCCTGCCTGTGCCATTAAACCCCTACAACTCATCCAGAATGCCGCAGCCCGTCTGGTGTTCAACCTTCCCAAGTTCTCTCACGTCACCCCCCTCCTCCGCACACTCCACTGGCTTCCAGTTGAAGCTCGCATCCGCTACAAGACCATGTTGCTTGCCTATGGAGCAGTGAGGGGAACGGCACCTCTGTACCTTCAGGCTCTGATCAGTCCCTACACCCAAACGAGGGCATTGCGTTCATCCACCTCTGGCCTGCTGGCTCCCCTTCCTCTGCGGAAGCATAGCTCCCGCTCAGCCCAGTCAAAACTGTTCGCTGCTCTGGCACCCCAATGGTGGAACAAGCTCCCTCACGACGCCAGGACAGCGGAGTCACTCACCACCTTCCGGAGACATTTGAAACCCCACCTCTTTAAGGAATACCTGGGATAGGATAAAGTATTCCTTCTAACCCCCCCCCCCCCCCCAAATTGTAAAGTGGTTATCCCACTGGCTATAGGGTGAACGCACCAATTTGTGAGTCGCTCTGGCTAAGAGCGTCTGCTAAATGACGTTAATGTGCCCTTGAGCAAGGCACTTAACCCTAATTGCTCCTGTAAGTCGCTCTGGATAAGAGCGTCTGCTAAATGACTAAAATGTAAATGTAAATGAGATGATAGGTCTACATGCATTGTTACCATGATGAGATGATAGGTCTACATGCATTGTTTCCATGATGAGATGATAGGTCTACATGCATTACCATGGTGAGACGATAGGTCTACATGCATTGTTTCCATGATGAGATGATAGGTCTACATGCATTGTTTCCATGATGAGATGATAGGTCTACATGCATTACCATGGTGAGACGATAGGTCTACATGCATTGTTACCATGATGAGATGATAGGTCTACATGCATTACCATGGTGAGACGATAGGTCTACATGCATTATTTCCATGATGAGATGATAGGTCTACATGCATTGTTTCCATGATGAGATGATAGGTCTACATGCATTACCATGGTGAGACGATAGGTCTACATGCATTGTTTCCATGATGAGATGATAGGTCTACATGCATTGTTTCCATGATGAGATGATAGGTCTACATGCATTGTTTCCATGATGAGATGATAGGTTTACATGCATTGTTTCCATGATGAGATGATAGGTCTACATGCATTACCATGGTGAGACGATAGGTCTACATGCATTGTTACCATGATGAGATGATAGGTCTACATGCATTACCATGGTGAGACGATAGGTCTACATTCATTATTTCCATGATGAGATGATAGGTCTACATGCATTACCATGGTGAGACGATAGGTCTACATGCATTGTTACCATGATGAGATGATAGGTCTACATGCATTACCATGGTGAGACGATAGGTCTACATGCATTATTTCCATGATGAGATGATAGGTCTACATGCATTGTTTCCATGATGAGATGATAGGTCTACATGCATTGTTTCCATGATGAGATGATAGGTCTACATGCATTGTTTCCATGATGAGATGATAGGTCTACATGCATTACCGTGGTGAGACGATAGGTCTACATGCATTGTTACCATGGTGAGATGATAGGTCTACATGCATTACCATGGTGAGATGATAGGTCTACATGCATTGTTACCATGGTGAGATGATAGGTCTACATGCATAGTTACCATGGTGAGATGATAGGTCTACATGCATTGTTTCCATGATGAGATGATAGGTCTACATGCATAGTTACCATGGTGAGATGATGGTCTACATGCATTGTTACCATGGTGAGATGATGGTCTACATGCATTGTTACCATGGTGAGATGATAGGTCTACATGCATTGTTTCCATGATGAGATGATAGGTCTACATGCATTACCATGGTGAGATGATAGGTCTACATGCATTGTTACCATGGTGAGATGATAGGTCTACATGCATTGTTTCCATGATGAGATGATAGGTCTACATGCATTGTTTCCATGGTGAGATGATAGGTCTACATGCATTACCATGGTGAGACGATAGGTCTACATGCATTGTTACCATGGTGAGATGATAGGTCTACATGCATTACCATGGTGAGATGATAGGTCTACATGCATTGTTACCATGGTGAGATGATAGGTCTACATGCATTACCATGGTGAGATGATAGGTCTACATGCATTACCATGGTGAGATGATAGGTCTACATGCATTGTGAACTGCTCTCCATACTGAGAGGGGCTGTCTGTCCCCACCCAGAGCGGTGATAGTAGAGGGAAGGCCCTAGAGAGAGGGGCTGTCTGTCCCCACCCTGAGCGGTGATAGTAGAGGGAAGGCCCTAGAGAGAGGGGCTGTCTGTCCCCACCCTGAGCGGTGATAGTAGAGGGAAGGCCCTAGAGAGAGGGGCTGTCTGTCCCCACCCTGAGCGGTGATAGTAGAGGGAAGGCCCTAGAGAGAGGGGCTGTCTGTCCCCACCCTGAGCGGTGATAGTAGAGGGAAGGCCCTAGAGAGAGGGGCTGTCTGTCCCCACCCTGAGCGGTGATAGTAGAGGGAAGGCCCTAGAGAGAGGGGCTGTCTGTCCCCACCCTGAGCGGTGATAGTAGAGGGAAGGCCCTAGAGAGAGGGGCTGTCTGTCCCCACCCTGAGCGGTAATAGTAGAGGGAAGGCCCTAGAGAGAGGGGCTGTCTGTCCCCACCCTGAGCGGTGATAGTAGAGGGAAGGCCCTAGAGAGAGGGGCTGTCTGTCCCCACCCTGAGCGGTGATAGTAGAGGGAAGGCCCTAGAGAGAGGGGCTGTCTGTCCCCACCCTGAGCGGTGATAGTAGAGGGAAGGCCCTAGAGAGAGGGGCTGTCTGTCCCCACCCTGAGCGGTGATAGTAGAGGGAAGGCCCTAGAGAGAGGGGCTGTCTGTCCCCACCCTGAGCGGTGATAGTAGAGGGAAGGCCCTAGAGAGAGGGGCTGTCTGTCCCCACCCTGAGCGGTGATAGTAGAGGGAAGGCCCTAGAGAGAGGGGCTGTCTGTCCCCACCCTGAGCGGTGATAGTAGAGGGAAGGCCCTAGAGAGAGGGGCTGTCTGTCCCCACCCTGAGCGGTGATAGTAGAGGGAAGGCCCTAGAGAGAGGGGCTGTCTGTCCCCACCCTGAGCGGTGATAGTAGAGGGAAGGCCCTAGAGAGAGGGGCTGTCTGTCCCCACCCTGAGCGGTGATAGTAGAGGGAAGGCCCTAGAGAGAGGGGCTGTCTGTCCCCACCCTGAGCGGTGATAGTAGAGGGAAGGCCCTAGAGAGAGGGGCTGTCTGTCCCCACCCTGAGCGGTGATAGTAGAGGGAAGGCCCTAGAGAGAGGGGCTGTCTGTCCCCACCCTGAGCGGTGATAGTAGAGGGAAGGCCCTAGAGAAGACAGATTTAGACATCGCATATAATTGAACAGTTCCATTTCACGTCATGCTGTTCATATAAATAATTTGCCGGTTTCTCGCAGTTATTTATCCCGGGAAAAGGGAATGGTTTTTGCCGGTAAACCGGTAACTGGGTTCCCGCTATTCAACCCTACATAAGACATGACAATCATTAAGCAGCAGCGAGAAACAGATGGACTAACTCAGACTATAAATATACTGTCAGTTAGTTTGTTCTCCATGGGTCATAACGGTATATGTTGTTCTGAAACAAGGTACATTACATTACCAAAAGTATGTGGACACCTGTTCATCCAACATCTCATTCCAAAATCATGGGCATTAATATGGAGTTGGTCCCCCCTTTGCTGCTATAACAGCCTCCACTCTTCTGGGAAGGCTTTCCACTAGATGTTGGAATGTTGCTGCGGGGACCTGCTTCCAATCAGCCACAAGACCATTAGTGAGGTTGGGCACTGATGTTGGGCGATTAGGCCTGGCTCGCAGCCGGCGTTCCAATTCATCCCAAAGGTGTTCGATGGGGTTGAGGTCAGGGCTCTGTGCAGAACAGTCAAGTTCTTCCACACCGATCTCGACAAACCATTTCTGTATTGACCTTGCTTTGAGAACAGGGGCATTGTCATGCTGAAACAGGAAAGGGCCTTCCCCAAACTGTTGCCATAAAGTTGGAAGCACAGAATCGCATAGAATGTCATTGTATGCTGTAGCGTTAAGATTTCCCTTCACTGGAACTAAGGGGCCTAGCCTGAACCATGAAAAACAGCCCCAGACCATTATTCCTCCTCTACCAAACTTTACAGTTGGCACTATGCATTCTGGCAGCTAGCATTCTCCTGGCATCTGCCAAACTCATATTTGTCTGTCGGACTGCCAGATGGTGAAGCGTGATTCATCACTCCAGAGAACGCGTTTCCACTGCTCCAGAGTCCAATGGCGGTGAGCTTTACACCGCTCCAGCCGACGCTTGGCATTCCGCATGGTGGTCTTCGGCTTGTGTGCGGCTGCTCGGCCATGGAAACCCATTTCATGAAGCTCCCGACCAACAGTTCTTGTGCTGACGTTGCTTCCAGAGGCAGTTTGGAACTCGGTAGTGAGTGTTGCAACCGAGGACAGATGATTTTTACGCGCTTCGGCGGTCTCGTTCTGTGAGTTTGTGTGGCCTACCACTTTGCGGCTGAGCAGTTGTTGCTCCTAGACGTTTCCACTTTCTAAATAACAGCACATACAGTTGACCGGGGCAGCTCTATCAGGGCAGAAATGAGACGAACTGACTTGACGGTGCCACGTTGAAAGTCACTGAGCTCTTCAGTAAGGCCATTCTACTGCCAATGTTTGTCTATGGAGGTTGCATGGCGGTGTGCTCGATTTTATACACCTGTCAGCAACGGGTGTGGCTGAAATAGCCGAATCCACTCATTTGAAGGGGTGTCCACATACTGCTGTATAGATAGTCTATTTAGACCTTGTTAAAACAGAAATGCATGGATACTGTTGAACAGGCCCTGCGCGTAACACAACCACACACACTGTAATTCACACAATTATAAAACACCCCATTTTACATCTCCAACTAGGATTAGTTTATTTCTCCTCCAGCTGTAGCAGAGTCGTGATTCAGCACGGAGGTTTTCCCAGACGGCCGTACATGAGCTGTTCAACACTATAAAACCTGCAGCTTACAGCCTGGCTGGCCAGCAGCTACACTGTTGATATAATACAGAGATTTTTTTTTTCTGCAAGTTAATTACAGATTAGAGGTTTACAACGACTCTCACTCTCCATTCCTCAGCTCCTAGCAGCTCACTGCTCTCCACACAGCTCTACTGGCCTGGGATACGTCCCAAAAGGCAACATGTTCCCTATATTGTGCACTCTCTTTGACCAGAGCCCTGTGGATCCCAGACGTCATCAAAGCGCGCAACAGAACAGTGTCTACCCTCTGTCGTTTCAATTAAATCGTGTAAATCACAGCTAAAGTTTGTATCGCTACGGATTCCACCACCCGGTCAGACTTTACAGCTGTGACCCTCTGTGCCCCAAATGGCACCCTATTGGGTAAAAAGTAGGGCTCTACAAAGGGAATAGTGTGCCATTTTGGACCCGTCCCAAGCCACCAGACCACACTCCAAGGGAAAGCAGAACGTTGACATGCTAGTCATTTAGCAGACGCTCTTATTTAGAGACACTTACAGTAGTGAGTGGATACATTTTCATTTGTACTGGTCCCCCCCGTGGGAATCGAACCCACAACCCTGGCGTTGCAAGTGCTATGCTCTACCAATTGCTGTGTTTTGAAGAGGAGCAGAGGCCCTGTCTGTGGACGTCACGTAGGGCTGTGGGCTGATTTTCATCTATATTTTTCATAGCTGTCTATTTACCACCACAAACCAATGCTGGCATTAAGATTGCACTGAATGAGCTGTATAAGGCCATAAGTAAACAGGAAAACGCTCATCCAGAGGCAGCGCTCCTAGTGGCCGGGGACTTTAATGCAGGGAAACTTAAATCCGTTCTACCCAATTTCTACCAGCATATATGTTAAATGTGCAACCAGAGGAAAAAAAACTCTAGACCACCTTTACTCATTTACATTTACATTTGATGAAGCCACACACAGAGACGCATACAAAGCTCTCCCTCGCCCTGCATTTGGCAAATCTGACCATAACTCTATCCTCCTGATTCCTGCTTATAAGCAAAAACTAAAGCAGGAAGCACCAGTGACTCAGTTAATAAAAAAGTGGTCAGATGACGCAGATGCTAAGCTACAGGACTGTTTTGCTAGCACAGACTGGAACATGTTCCGGGATTCTTCAGATAGCATTGAGGAGTACACCACATCAGTCACTGGCTTCATCAATAAGTGCATCGATGATGTCGTCCCCACAGTGACCGTACGTACATACCCCAACCAGAAGCCATGGATTACAGGAAACATCCGCACTGAGCTAAAGGGTAGAGCTGCCGCTTTCAAGGAGCGGGACTCTAACCCGGACGCTTATAAGAAATCCCGCTATGCCCTCCGACGAACCATCAAACAGGCAAAGAGTCAATACAGGACTAAGATTGAATCGTACTACACCGGCTCTGACGCTCGTCGGATGTGGCAGGGCTTGAAAACTATTACAGACTACAAAAGGGAAGCACAGCCGCGAGCTGCCCAGTGACACAAGACTTCCAGACGAGCTAAACCACTTCTATGCTCGCTTCGAGGCAAGCAACACTGAAGCATGCATGAGAGCACCAGCTGTTCCGGATGACTATGTGATCACGCTCTCCATAGCCGATGTAAATAAGACTTTTAATCAGGTCAACATTCACAAGGCCGCAGGGCCAGACGGATTACCAGGACGTGTACTCCGAGCATGCGCTGACCAACTGGCAAGTGTCTTCACTGACATTTTCAACATGTCCCTGACTGAGTCTGTAATACCAACATGTTTCAAGCAGACCACCATAGTCCCCGTGCCCAAGGACACTAAGATAACCTGCTTAAATGACTACCGACCCGTAGCACTGACGTCTGTAGTCATGAAATGCTTTGAAAGGCTGGTCATGGCTCACATCAACACCATTATCCCAGAAACCCTAGACCCACTCCAATTTGCATACCGCCCCAACAGATCCACAGATGATGCAATCTCTATTGCACTCCACACTGCCCTTTCCCACCTGGACAAGAGGAACACCTACGTGAGAATGCTATTCATTGACTACAGCTCAGCATTCAACACCATAGTGCCCTCAAAGCTCATCACTTAGCTAAGGATCCTGGGACTAAACACCTCCCTCTGCAACTGGATCCTGGACTTCCTGACGGGCCGCCCCCAGGTGGTAAGGGTAGGTAACAACACATCTGCCACACTGATCCTCAACACGGGGGCCCCTCAGGGGTGCATGCTCAGTCCCCTCCTGTACTCCCTGTTCACCCATGACTGCATGGCCAGGCACGACTCCAACACCATCATTAAGTTTGCAGACGACACGACAGTGGTAGGCCTGATCACCGACAACGATGAGACAGCCTATAGGGAGGAGGTCAGAGACCTGGCCGTGTGGTGCCAGGATAACAACCTCTACCTCAACGTGACCAAGACAAAGGAGATGATTGTGGACTACAGGAAAAAAAAGAGGACTGAGCACGCCCCCATTCTCATCGACGGGGCTGTAGTGGAACAGGTTGAGAGCTTCAAGTTCTTTGGTGTCCACATCACCAACGAACTATCATGGTCCAAACACACCAAGACAGTCGTGAAGAGGGCACGACAATGCCTATTCCCCCTCAGGAGACTGAAAAGATTTGGCATGGGTCATGGTCCTCAAAGAATTATACAGCTGCACCATCAAGAGCATCCTGACTGGTTGCATCACCGCCTGGTATGGCAACTGTTCGGCCTCCGACCGCAAGGCACTCCAGAGGGTAGTGCGTACGGCCCAGTACATCACTGGGGCCAAGCTTCCTGCCATCCAGGATCTCTATACCAGGCGGTGTCAGAGGAAGGCCCTCAAAATTGTCAAAGACTCCAGCCACCCTAGTCATAGACTGTTCTCTCTGCTACCGCACGGCAAGCGGTACCGGAGTGCCAAGTCTAGGTCCAAAATACTTCTCAACAGCGTCTACCCCCAAGCCATAAGACTCCTGAACAGCTAATCATGGCTACCCAGACTATTTGCACTGCCCCTCCACCCCATCTTTTTACGCTGCTGCTACTCTGTTAATTATTTATGCATAGTCACTTTAACTCTACCCACATGTACATATTACCTCAACTACCTCAACTAGCCGGTGCCCCCTGCACTTTGACTCTGTCCCTGTACCCCCCTGTATATATAGCCTCCCTACTGTTATTTCCCATTGGCTCTGTACCGGTACCCCCTGTATATAGCCTCCCTACTGTTATTTCCCATTGACTCTGTACCTGTACCCCCTGTATATAGCCTCCCTACTGTTATTTCCCATTGACTCTGTACCGGTACCCCCCTGTATATATAGCCTCCCTACTGTTATTTTATTTTACTTCTGCTCTTTTTTTCTCAACACTTTTCTGTTGTTGTTTTATTTTACTTTTTTATTAAAAAATAAATGCACTGTTGGTTAAGGGCTTGTAAGTAAGCATTTCACTGTAATGTCTGCACCTGTTGTATTCGGCGGCATGTGGCCAATACGATTTGATTTGATTTGATGACGGGCTACAGGCAGGCCAGACTACTGGTGTGTCCCTGTGTCCTTTCTGGAGGGGGATGGCAGCTCTGTGAGACACAGTGTGACTAGCTGGATGTGATTTAGTGGAAGTTTCCGTGGGATAGAGAGAAAAGCTTCCATACTGTATCAACATGTTTTCCTCTCTTTACCCTGATTACCTATTTAACATGCCTTATTGGGGTCGGGATTACACCTTTAATCCAATTCCCTATTGCCATAAAGGGGAGTTGACCTTGAGTGATGGCCCCACACAGAGAGTGTAGTGATGCTGTATCAGCTGGGTAGTGATGTCATCTCTACCTCCATGTGGAAACAGATCCGTCTCCCTCTCTCTGGGACCTCAGGAATTGGCTGGGTGTTAAACTGGGACCAGCTCTTCAAAAACTCCTCTCTCTTCCCTCTTTCTCTTTCTCTCACACTCTCCCAACATTATAGTGTGCACTGTGTGTGCAAGCATAGTCTTGTCTATAGCGTGTTAACAGTGAAGAGTCTTGTCTGTAGCTCAGTTGGTAGAGCATGGCGCTTGCAACGCCAGGGTTGTGGGTTCGTTTCCCACGGGGGGGCCAGTTTGGAAATGTATGCACTCACTAACTGTAAGTCGCTCTGGATAAGAGCGTCTGCTAAATGACTAAAAATGTAAATGTAAATGTTAACATACTATAGACAAGACTATTTGCTGTTAACAGTGGTTTCCTTCCTCTCTGGCAACTGAGTTACGAAGGACAACCTGTAGTGACTGGTATATATTTTTCATCTGCGAGGCATTTGAAAACCTCCCTGGTCTTTGTGGTTGAATCTGTGTTTGAAATTCACTGCTCAACTGAGGGACCTTACAGATACATGTATGTGTGGGGTACAGAGATGGGGTAGTCAATCAAAAATCATGTTAAGCACTATTATTGCACACAGAGTGAGTCCATCTAACTTATGTGACTTGCTAAGCAAATGTTTAATCCTGAACGTATTTAGGCTTGCCATAAGAAAGGGGTTGAATACATATCGACTCAAGACATGTTCAGCTTTTCATTTTTAATTAATTTGCTAACATTTCTAAAGAACATAATTCTACTTTGACATTACTGTCATGATCGTCATAAGAGGCAGACCAAGGCGCAGCGTGATATGCATACATCTTTTAATGAGTACTTAATACATGAACAACAAAACAACAAAACGATACGTGAAGTCTACAGGTTCACCAACACAAACCTATACAGAACAAGATCCCACAATTAACTAGTGCCAACCGGCTGCCTAAGTATGGTTCCCAATCAGAGACAACGAGAATCAGCTGCCTCTGATTGGGAACCACCCTGGCCAACATAGATCCACACGATCTAGAACATAAACCTAGGAAACTAAACATAGAAACTAACACCCTGGCTCAACATTAAAGAGTCCCCAGAGCCAGGGCGTGACAATTACGGGGTATTGTGTGTAGGCCAGTGACAAAACATCTCAATGTAATCCACTTTAAATTCAGGCTGTAACACAACAACATGTGGAAAAAGTCAAAGGGTGTGAATACTTTCTGAAGGCGCTGTACATGGCACTAGAACATTCTATGGCAGCCATGTTGGCTCCCCATGTTAGCTCCCCATGTTAGCTCCCCATGTTAGCTCCCCATGTTAGCTCCCCATGCTAGCTCCCCATGCTAGCTCCCCATGTTAGCTCCCCATGTTAGCTCCCCATGTTAGCTCCCCATGTTAGCTCCCCATGTTAGCTCCCCATTAGCATTACATGGGGAGTATTTAAACAATACTATGTAACTGAATGTATAGAATTAGAACAGAATTATTCCAAACTCTCAAAGTTGGCCCATAAACTTTGAGTTTTTCAATGTAAATTATTATACAAAATTCTTGCAAAAAATAGAATGTTATATATATATGGGGGATACAACCATCCCAGCTCTGCAGACTTCTGCGAAGAGACAGAATCATTAGATCACTTGCTTTGGTACTGCCCATATGTAGCTTGTTTTTGGTCGCAGGTTCAGGAATGGCTGAAGAATTGCAACATTTACCTGGAGCTAACTCTGCAAATAGCACTGCTGGGTGATTTGAAAAGTCGTAGTCGATCGATCAATAATATAATAATACTCTTAGCAAAAAAAAAAATGTTTATGTGTAATTTACAATCTGTTGAAACTATGAGAATAGAAAGGTTCAGAACGTATGTGAAACAACACAGTTAAGAACAAAAGGATTCCAAACTCTCAAAGTTGACGTGGTTTAGTAAATGAGCGGTAAATTAAATGAGTGATGGATTTATTGCGTCTGGACAGTAAAATGTGTGATAACTTCTGCCTTTAGTGGGGGTGTGTGGAGAGAGTCTCTCTAACGCCAGTTACCTGATAAACCAGCAGAGATCTCTCATTGATAAAGTCCTAACAAACCTCTGTTTATAGCCTCACTCAGACAAGGACTCCATTGTGTAGCTAGCTAAGTGTTGTTGTTATGGACCTGTTGTTAGAGGAGGGAGGTTGGAATCCCAAATCACACCCTATTCCCTACATGGTGCACTACTTTTGACCAGGACCCCATAGGGCTAGCGAATAGGGACGCATTGAGGACTGTGGTGGTCAAGTGGCCTTGCTGATAAGACCTGTCCTGTCAGTGATTCATCCTCCACTGAGGCCTAGCCCTGCCTGGTGGTCAGTGTAAAGCAAGGGGGTAGAGTACTCCCTTTGGCCCCGGAGCCATCACTCACCTGGGGGCAGGTCTGGGTCGGAGGGGGCGGCGGGGCTTGGTCAGGGTCTTGGAGCTCTCTGAGGCACTGCGACTGGTGGAGCTTGAACCACTCTCATGGTCATCCTGCACAGGAAAACAAACACACAGAGAGAGAGAGAGAGAGAGAGAGAGAGAGAGAGAGAGAGAGAGAGAGAGAGAGAGAGAGACAGAGAGAGAGAGAGAGAGAGAGAGAGAGAGAGAGAGAGAGAGAGAGAGAGAGTAGAGAGAGAGAGAGAGAGAGAGAGAGAGAGAGAGAGACAAAGAGAGAGAGAGAGAGAGAGAGAGAGAAGAGAGAGAGAGAGAGAGAGAGAGACAGAGAGAGAGAGAGAGAGAGACAGACAGAGAGAGAGAGAGAGACAGAGAGAGAGAGAGAGTAAATACAACCCATATTTATGTTTATTTATTGCCCCTTTTTTACTTTAACTATTTGCACATCGTTATAACACCGTATATATACATTATATGTAATTTGAAATGTGTCTATTTCTTTGTGAGTGTAATGTTTAGTGTTAATTTTTGATTGATTATTTCACTTTTGTTTATTATCTATTTCACTTGCTTTGGCAACGTAAATATGTGTTTCCCATGACAATAAAGCCCTTAAATTGAATTGAGAGAGCGACATGAGCAGAGGACTAGGGGGGGTAGGGAGGGGTAAGAGGTCACTAGGCTGCTGCAGAGGGGTGGGAGGTTGAGGGGTAGGGAGGGGCAAGAGGTCACCAAGGCTGGGTACAGAGGGGTGGGAGGTGAGGGGTAGGGAGGGTGTAAGAGGTCACTAGGCTGCTGCAGAGGGGTGGGAGGTGTGAGGGGGTAGGGAGGGGCAAGAGGTCACAAGGCTGGTACGAGGGGTGGGAGGTGTGAGGGGTAGGAGGGGGGCAAGGGGTCACAAGGCTGGTGCAGAGGGGTGGGAGGATTGAGGGGTAGGGAGGGGCAATGGGGTCCAACAAGGCTGCTGCAGAGGGGTGGGAGGTTGAGGGGTAGGGAGGGGTAAGAGGTCACTAGGCTGCTGCAGAGGGGTGGGAGGTTTGAGGGTAGTGAGGGAGGCAGAGGGGTCACAAGGCTGGTGCAGAGGGGGTGGGAGGTTTGAGGAGGTAGGGAGAGGGGCAAGGGGTCACAAGGCTGCTGCAGAGGGGTGGAAGGTTTGAGGGGTAGGGAGGGGCAAGAGGTCACAAGGCTGCTGTAGAGGGGTGGTGGAGGTTGAGGGGTAGGGAGGGGCAAGAGTGTCACAAGGATGGTGCAGAGGGGTGGGAGGTTGAGGGGGTCGGGAGGGGCAAGAGGTCACAAGGCTAGCTGTAGAGGGGTGGGTAGGTTGAGGTGGTAGGGAGGGGCAAGGAGGTCACAAGGCTGGTGCAGAGGGGTGGGAGGTTGAGGGGTCGGGAGGGGGGGGTAGTGATGGTGGTCACTGGTGTGTGTGTACACACACACCAGTGACCACCATCACTACCCCCCCCTCCCTGGTTTACGACCACCTCCACCGACCTTATGAACCCTGATCACCATACAGGGGGTGAACACCATCACTACCCCCCCTCCCCTGGTTTACGACCACATCCACCGCCCTTATGAACCCTGATCACCACATACAGGGGTGTGAACACCCATGTGGCACGGCAGGCTCTGACACACACACAGGAACGTGCACGCGCATTTGCACACGCGCAGCACATGGATCAGGTGGTTAACATTTAGCTGTGCAGGGTTAGATGGTGGTGAGTCTGAGAACTCAGCGTTATTCTGACGAACGTAAACACTACAGGTGTCCAAACC